>NW_020837950.1:43960884-44005374 GCF_003676395.1 Aethalodelphis obliquidens
TGTGTGTGTGTGTGTGTGTGTGTGTGTGTGTGTGTGTGTGTGTGTGTACACCACATCTTCTTTATCCATTATCTGTGGATGAGCCCTTGGGTGGTTTCCATATCTTGCCTATTATAAATGGTGCTGCTATGAACATTGGGGTGCATGTATCTTTTTGATTAGTGTTGTTTTTTCTGGATATCCACCCAGGAGTGAGACTGCTGGATAATGTGATAGTTTCATTTTTAGTTTTTTGAGGAACCTCCATACTGTTTTCCATATTGGCTGCACCAATTTACTTTCTACCAACAGTGTACTTTTCTCACACTCATTTCTCACACTCTTGCCTACTTTTGTTATTTTTTGACTTTAATGATAGCCATTCTGATGAGTGTAAGGTATATCTCATTGTTTTGATTTCCATTTCTCTAATAATTAGTGACGCTGAGCTTCTTTTCACATGCCTCTTAGCCATCTGTTTGTCTTCTTTGGAAAACTGTCTATTCCAGTCTTCTACCTATTTTTTTGATTGGATGGTTTCTGACATTGAGTTGTATGAGCTGTTTATATATTTTAGATATTACCCCCATTGTCTGTCATATCATTTGCAAATATTTTTCCCATATCATAGATTCTCTTTTCATTTTGTCAATTGTTTCCTTTGCTGTGCAAAAGCTTTTAAGTTTAATTAGATCCCATTTATGTATTTTTGGTTTTATTTATTTTGCCTTAGGAAACAGATCCAAAAAAGTATTGCTATGATTTACGTCATAAAATGTCCTGCCTATGTTCACTTCTAGGATTTTTATGGTTTCTGGTCTTACGCTTAGGTCTTTAATCCATTTTGACTTTATTTGTTTATATGGTGTGAGGAAATGTGCTAATCTCATTGTTTTACATGTAGCTATCCAGTTTTCCCAGCACCATTTATTGAAGAAAGAGACTGTCATTTTTTAATTGTATATTCTTACCTATTTTGTCATAGATTAATTGACCATTGATGCGTGGGTTTATTTCTGCGCTCTCTATGTGTCTGTTTTTGTGCCAGTACAATGATGCTGTTTTGATTACTGTAGCTTTGCAGTATAGTCTGAAGCTAGGAGCATGATACCTCCTGCTTTGTTCTTTTTTTCTCAAGACTGCTTTGGCAACTGTGGGTCTTTCATGGTTCCATATGAATTTTAGGATTATTTGTTCTAGTTCTGTGAAAAATGTCATGGATATTTTAATAAGGATTGCATTTAATCTGTAGATTGCTTTGGGTAGCAAGGCCATTTTAACAACACTAATTCTTCCAACCCAAGAGCATGGGATATCTTTCTATTTCTCCATATCATCTTCAAATCCCTTCATCAATGTTTTATGGTTTTCAGAGTATAGGTCTTTCACCTCCTCCTAAATTTCTTCCTAGGTACTTTATTCTTTTGATGCAGTTTTAAACAGGATTGTTTTTTACTTTCTCTTTCTGATAGTTCATTATTAGTGTATAGAGAAGCAATAGATTTCTGTATATTAATCTTGTATCCGACAACTTCGCTGAATTCATTTATTAGTTCTAATAGTTTTTGACTGGAGACTTCAGGGTTTTCTATATAAAGTATCATGTCATCTGCAAATAGTGAGTTTTACTTCTTCACTTCCAATTTGGATGCCTTTTTTTATCTTGTCTGATTGTCGTGGCTAGGACTTCCAATGCTATGTTAAATAGAAGTAATGAGAGTGGGCATCCTTGTCTTGCTCTTGAATTTAGAGGAAAGGCTTTCAGCTTTTCACCATTAGTCTGATGTGGGTTTGTCATAAAAGGCCTTTATTATATTGATATTTCCCTCTATACCCACTTTGATGAGAGTTTTTATCATGAATCGTTGTTCAGTTTTATCAAATGATTTTTCTGTATCTATTGAGATGATCATGTGATTTTTTTTTTTAAAGTGGTGTATCACATTGTGAATATTGAAGCATCCTTGGGTCCCTGGAATAAAACCAACTTGATCATGGTGTATAATCCTCTTTATATACTGTTGGATTTGGTTTGCTAATATTTTGTTGAGGATTTTTGCATCTATATTCATTAGATATTGGCATGTAATTTTCTTTCTTTTTTGTAATGTCTTTGGTTTTGGTATCAGGGTAATGGTGGCTGCATAGAATGAATTTGGGAGTGTTCTAAACTCTTCAATATTTTGGCATAGTTTGAGAAGGATAGGTATTAGTTTTTCTTTATATGTTTGGTAGAATTCCCCTTTGAAGCCATCTAGTCCTGGACTTCTGTTTGCTGGGAGTTTTTTTTTTTACTACAAGTTCAATTTCACTACTAGTTATTGGCGTCTTCAAATTGTCTGTTTCTTCTTGATTCAGCCTTGGCATGTTGTATGTTTCTAGAAATTTGTCCATTTCTTCTAGATTGTCCAATTGGGTGGCATAAAACTATTCATAGTATTCTCTTGTGATTTTTTTAAATCTCTGTCGTATCACTTGTTATTTCTCTGCTTTCATTTCTTATTTTGTTTATTTGGGTCTTCTCTTTTCTTTTCAAAAACACAGCTCTTGGTTTTATTGATCTTTTCTATTGTTTTTTTAATCTCTATTTCATGTATTTCCTTTCTGACCTTTATTATTTTCTTCCTTCTGCTGACTTTGGGCTTTGTTTGTTCTCCTTTCTCTAATTCATTAGGTGGTATGTTAAGTTGTTTTTCTGAGATTTTTCTTGTTTCTTGAGGAATGCCTATATGGCTATAAACTTCCCTCTTAGAACTGCTTTTACTGAATCCCATAGATTTTTGTAGTGTTTCCATTTTCATTTGTCTCAGGGTATTTTCAGATTTCCCCTTTGTGATTTCTTTATTGATCCACTGGTTTTCAGTAGCATGTTGTTTACTATCCATGTGTTAGTTCTTTTCCCAGTTTTTTTTTCTGTACACTGTAATTGATTTCTAGTTTTATACTGTTGCCGTCAGAAAAAAATGCTTGATATAATTTCTATCCTCTTAAATTTGTTGAGACTTATCTTGTGACCTAGTGCGTGATCTATCCTGGAGGACTTCCCATTTGCACTTGAAAAGAATGTGTATTCTGCCATTTTGGGATAGAATGTCCTATAGATACCTAAGTCCAACTGGTCTACTGTGTCATTTAAGACCACTGTTGCCTTACTGATTTTTCTCTGGATGATATGTCCACTGATGTAAGTGGGGTGTTAAAGTTCCCTACTATTATTGTATTATTGTCAATTTCTCCCTTTGTATTTGTTAGTATTTGCTTTACATATGTAGGTGCTCCTGTATCTGGTGCATATATGTTAATGAGCATAATATCTTCTACTTGTATTGATCCATTTTTCATTATATAATGCCCTTCTTTGTTCTGTTACAGCCCTTGTTTTGAAGTCTATTTTATCTGATATGAATATTGCTACCCCTTCTTTCTTATTATTTCTGTGCAAGAAATATTTTTTTCAGCCCCTCACTTCCAGCCTGTAAGTGTCTTTTGCTCTGAAGTCTCTTGTAGGCAGCATACAGAAGGGTACTGTTATTTTATCCAATCAGCCACCCTATGTCTTTTGGTTGGGGCATTTAATTCATTGACATTTAAAGTAATTATTGATAGGTATGTACTTACTGCCATTTTATTACTTGTTTTCCAGTTGTTTTTGTAGTTTTTCTCTGTTCATTTCTTCCCTTGTGGTTTATTTTTTTTCAGTAACGTGCTTGTGTTCCTTTCTTGTTAGTTTTTGTGCATCTATTGTAGGTTTTTGATTTGTGGTTACCATGGGGTTCATATATGTTGACTTATAACTACATCTACTTGTTTCAAACTGGTAGTCATTTAAGTTCAAACACATTCTGAAAGACCTACATTTTTAATCCCCTCCCCCACATTGTGGTTTTTGATGTCATATTTCACGTCTTCATGTTTATCCCTTTACTGTTTATTGTAATTATAGTTGCTTTTTTTTTTTTTTTTTACAATTTTTTGTCTGTTAACCTTTGTACTGGCTTATTTAAGTGGTTGATCCTCAGTGCTTACTATCTATTTGCCTTTCCTAGTGGGATTTTCCCTTTTCTATAGGCTCTCACTTCTTTTCCACTTAAAGACCCTTTAACATTTCTTTTAGGGTAGGTTTAGTATTGATGAACTCAGTTTTTGCTTGTCTGAGTTCTTTCTCTCTCATTCTTTGCTGGGTAGAACATCCTAGGTTGCTGGGTAGAGCATCCTAGGTTGCAGGGTTTCCCATTCAGCACTTTGAACATATGTCACTCCCTTGTCCTGCAGAGCTTCTTCAGAGAAATCAGCTGATAGCTTTACGGAGATTTCCTTGTATATGACTTTTTTTCTCTTGCTGCCTTTAGAAGTCTCTATCTTAACTTTTGCCATTTTAATTATGATATGTCTTGCTGTGGGTCTCTTGGGTCCCTCTGTGACTTCTGTACCTGGATATTTGCTTTCTTTTTTAGGTTTGGGAAGTTTTCAGCCATAATTTCTTCAAATACATTTTCAATACCCATCTCTCTCTTCGCCTTCCGGAGCCCCTGTAACATGAACACTGGCACATTTCATGGTATCCCAGAGAGCTTGTATGTTGCTCTTTTTTTTCCCTTTCATTTGTCTTTCTGACTGCTGTTCCAATTGAGTGATTTTCATTATTCTATCTTCCAGATCACTTATGCATTCCTCTGTATAACTTAGTCTGCTATTCATTCCTTCTACTGTGTTATTTCAGCTACTGAATTATTTCTGATTGAGTCTTTTTTATGTTTTCTAATTCCTTGTTAAAGTGTTCACTATGTACATCAATTATTTTCCCTAATTCAGTTAACATTTTTATTACAGATGCTTTGAATTCTTTATCTGGTAAACTGTTTATTTTTGTTTCATTATTTTTTTTCACGTTTCCTCTAGCTCTTTCAATTGAGATAGTTCCTTTGCCTTTTCATTTTGCTTAACATTCTCTGCCTTTATGAATTCAGGTGAAACAGTCACCTATTGCAGTCTTGAACAGGTGATTTCATGTGGGAGCATCCCTATACAGACTGCGTGTGCCCATGCCTTGGTGGGAGAGCTGGATTTGATGTTGATTCAAGTTACGTCTTTCCTCACGGTGTGCCGGCAGCTAACACCTTGGAGGGGGTGGAGCTGAAAATGGAAAGGCTAGAGCTGGCACTGGGTGAGGCAGGACTTCCTCTCTGCTTGGTGGCCATCACAGTTCTATCAGGTGTGTGGTCTGATCCCAAGATGCTGGAGCCGAAAGCCCTGAGGGCCAGCCTGAGCTGGCTCTGTTCTCTTTAACTGTGTGTTTTTCCCTCTCTCCGCACTGGGACTCTTGCCCCAGAGGTGAGTGAGTGCTGAAGCAAGGGGAACCATTATGGGCTTTCAGGTTGTGCTGGCCACAGACAGAGGTTCGTTGTGCTGCCTGTGCAGGTGCTGGTGGCTCCACTCAGTCGCAGCCTTGGGTGCAAGTCCCCTTTGCTCCTCACAGCTGACCACTGCCTCCAGCCTCTGTCACCCCGCCCTGTTGTGGAATCACTCTTCAGGGCAGGTGGGGCCCCACGGTCTCTCAGCACGTGCCAGGGGTGAGCCGTGGTGGGGCAGCTGCTGTCAGAGATCTGGGCTGCTTCTGAGACTGCTTGATTAAGTTGTTGGTAAATGGCCATCACCCCCTCACCCAGGCTCTGCCTCTGGACCAGGTAATCCCTGCGTCCCATGTTTTTTTTCCCCAGTTATATGTCTGCCTCAGATCCAGTGCCTTGCTGTGACATGGAGTGAGTGGGGCCGTAGCCCTGGCTTGGCTTGGGCTTATGGTGAGGCCACTGGGAGAAACCCAGAAACCACTAGAGCAGGCCTCACTCTGCCCTACTTTGGGGGCAAGCCAGTGCACATGTGCTCCTCACAAGTGGAGTCCAGGCTTCCCACGGCCCTTTTGTTAGTCTTAGCAGTCCGGCAAGGGGGCCTGTCTCCCCTGGGCAGGACCCCAGGACTGGGGCACCCAATCTGTGGCTTGAACCTGTCACTCCCCAGGGCTGGTGTCTGCCCAAGTATTCTCCCTTTTCCTCCGAGTCCCCTCCCTGGGGCACAGGTCCTAACCCAATTGATTTTCTTCCCAATTATTTGTGTATCTTTCTTACAGCCTTGGTTATACAGGAGTCTTTCTGCCAGTTTCCAGTTAGTTTTCAGTGACAACTGTTCCACATGTAGATGTATTTTAGATGCGTTTGTGGGGGAAGGTAAGCCCCACACCCTCTCACTCTACCATCTTGATCCAAAACCCTCTTGAACGATTTCTGAGGCAATTCCTAGACAAGTATTTGTCCCTCAAGCAATGCTTAATTAACAGCTACATCTGGACCATGAGGTATCTTGAAATACTGAGGTTACAAACATTCCACACACCAAAATATGTTTAATTATTTAGCAATAATATATGTTGTGAGGGAATCTGTGTCATATATTGGTGTAAGTTTATTATGTATTTTAAAAGCAATACATCTTAAAATATTTTTGTATTATATAATGGGGTATTCTATTCATAACATGACAACCTAGTATAAAATCTCCAGTCTATGGATCACTGGGTCACTTTCATAATAAATTCTTCAAAGCTGAGGGATTCAAAGCTATAAAAAATGTATTTGCTTTTCTATATAACAAACTTTGCTTCCCTAGTGGTATTTAACTAGCCCCTATAGAATTCACAAAATGATATGGCCCTCAAAGTTTTAAATTGTATCCAGAAAGAACATTATGCTTACATTATCCCTGTGGACTACTTGCTTTTGACATGATTCAACTTGTTTTGTTTTCTAGTGTTGAAAGGGGTGGAAAAATTTATCCGTTTAATGAACATTTCTGAAAAATTATTATCAACACAAAACAAGTGAAAAGGAACATGCTTTTAAAAGTTTAGGACTTAGAAGAAACAAAGCCAGCTGTTGGGGGGTGGGGATGAGTCTACTGAAAAAATGAACACAGTTTTATTTCAAGCATTAACGTTTTCAGTCTAAGTAAGCAATATTTGACACTGATTTGAAAAATTAAGAAAATAAGTTCTGGTAAAAGGTAATATAAAGACAGTAACCAACCATAGTAATAGTAAATATCAATGCCACCTAGAAGCCTGATGTGTAAGGCACCACGTGCACACTGCAAAATATGTTTGTGTGCACACAAACAACAGGAGGTCACCTGCAGGAAGCACAGTTAAGAGAACTGATGGGATAAAGAAAAGATCTCTGATCTCAACACATCTGAGTTCTCCCAGGTCTATCACTAATTAACAGACTGGGGCCTCCATTTCTCAATTCCAAAATGGAGGAAGCAGCACTAGGCGACCCATATGGTGCTTTATAACCCATTCTGCAATATTATGAGAAAATACACAGAAGAAGTAATTATGAGGATGAAAGAATGATATACCAACCACCAAAGGTTGGAGAACTTTAGTTGAAAGTTGGTAAATTCTCCAGCAATAACATAGCCCCATATTATGTCTCAACCCATAATTCTTGGGGAATTGTTAGCATTTGAGTCCCTATTTATTTCTAGCCATTACTATATTGTCACCAGAAAATTTATTCGCCATCACTACAGTATCCAGAAGTGTGTTATATCACCACCAAGTTGAGAAGTAGCAAAGAAGATTCCTACATCTGCAGACAGGTGCTGGCACTTACACACACACACACACACACACACACACACTCTCTCTCTCTCTCTCTCTCTCTCAACAATCCTGTGCAAAAGCTTTATCATCCCATTAATGCAGATGAAGAAGCTGAAGCTCAAAAATTCACTCTGCTCATGAGCAGAGATGTACGCCCAGCTTTAAAGCTGGTACAGTTTCCCCGTATCATCATTTAGTGTCATCACAAAAACTAGGTTAATGGAAAATACATATATGCTACATGTATGTAAATCACGGCATCTTCAAAAAAATTTAAGAAATCTAATTTCAAAATTATTCGATTCATAGTCATTTGTTTATGATTCATCTGCTACTGCTCCTCAACAAAATGAAATTATCTGTGTGTCTGTTCCATTGGACTGGAAGATCATTAAGGACAGGATATGTGTATCATTCACATACATATTTCCAACCTAGCACTCTGCCTACCAAATAGTAGTGTTTAATAAATGTGGACTTAATTAGAAACATTTAGGATAAATTTAAGGGGTAAAACAGTAATATTGAGAAGATTCTTGCCATGATATCAGTTTGTTTCACATATTTTCCTTCTGTTACTTTTTTTTGTTAACTTGTGAATTAAAGAAAAGCACCTTTCTTAACTTTTAGTGATAAACCATATTGAGTGAGCCACCAGCATTCTCAGTGAGCACAGCTTGAGAAATAATGGTCAAAGACAGAAACAGAATCTAGGTTGACATCCCCCCTCAAGATCTAGTAAGTCCTACCTCTGGACGACAAACCAGAGTTAAGGCTTGTTGATCTCTACTTTTTGTTGTTCTTTGTTTTGTTTTGTTTTACACATCATGGTGTGAGCAACTCAAATACATCTCCAGAAATGGCTTTTCATATTCCCTCTTCTTCCCCACTTTCATCCCCACCCCCATCCCAAGACAGGAGGAAATTAGCTCTTTGGCTGACTATCCAATCTCATGTCCACTGAGACACATTAGGGATTCTCAATGGGGCAACGGTAGTGAATCTGGCTGATGATAGCTGGGATGAGTAGTTAGTTGACCTACCCGCTGATGAGCTCATCCCCAAAGCCATTCATGACTCTAGCAGATGTTCAGACTTCACAGAGTTGTATCCTTCTTCTTCAGTCTCCAAAGCCAACCAGGATCCCATGGAAATCTGTTAAGGAATGTGGCACACACACAGCTTTAAAACAGAGAACAAGGAGAAAAACATCCAGAGGACCTGCTACTGTACTGCTTCCTCACACCCAAAATCATACTACTGTAGCTGCAAATGACTTTGCTATGGAGATACAGTGCACAGCTGCATGAGCTGTCTGCTAGAAGAAGAATGAAGAAAGAGAGAAAGATTTATACTGAGATCAAAATTTGCCTGCTTACATGAAGGGAAAATTTCATTATAGCAAATGAATCATAGTGATTCTGAAAGAGCTAAATTGACAGTTGTAAAGACCAGCACCCAATCTTTATCTGCAAGAAAAGCATTATCTATGAAGCTACTTGTCAAAACAATTGTTAAAACTTCACTGGAACAATTCTTTCTTTCTCCAAAGATAAGTAGATAGCTCACACATTCTGGTGCACAGACACTAAATGTTTCATAGAAATTAAGGTACAGTTATCAGGCTGTGGTGGCACTGGATTGGAGTCACCTTGACAAGATGGACTACTGACATATTTTAATCACTTAATGATAATTTAATATTATTGCTGAATTTTGAATGTGTGCACATATACAAGTATATATGCATGCACAAATACACATCCATTTTAAGTTAAATTTGGAGATGAAAACTAAAAAACTTTGTGTTCAAATTCTAATTGCCCCCCCTCACTCTAGTTAATGATTTTCTAGGTACTTTGCTCTGGCCCAACTAAAATGAAAGTCATATATTCCTAGATTTTATTTTTATCTTCTAAGAATATTTTTCAAACACGCATTATCAGGGTTTTCAAACCAAAAAGTAATTGTTACACTACTGTAATGTGTGACTTAGACTATATACAACTGTGAAAATTCTATAATTCTAGCTGAATATTTCAGTTTTGATAGATACCATAAATGAGATACAGATCAACTGCATACATCCAGCCAGACATGTTTAATAACATAAGAAACTCTTCTCCAACAAAAATGTTTAGGTAGTCTCTTGATTGGGGTTAAAGCTCCAATGATTTCCAGTCTTATTTTTGTCACATCGCAGTGAGTTTCCAGATTTTTAAATTATGTTACAATTTTTTTCAAATAAAATATGAAATCAAATTTGGAAAACCACTCATGCTTTTTAGTGTTCAAATGGAATATGTACACTACAGATTTTAGCAGGGGAAAGTTTTATAAAGTCAGACAATTCATAAAGCTTTAGAAAAACTGGACTGGAGTCTGAGGGCATGTACCCTTTAAGTCTTCACAACTAAAACAGTGATGAAAAAAAACACACGCACACAAATCCATCAGGGGGATTGCTGCTTAAGCCAAACAAAAACTTATTCTTTTAGGTATAAAATACTTTCCACTTTGATTATTACTCCTAATCCATTCTCCATTTTTCTTTAAGTAGAGCAATTTCCTTTCAAGTGAAAGTAGTTGCATCTTCACATCTATTTGAAAATGCAATTAGATGGAAATATGATACACTACAGCTGGAAAATGAACAATCCATTTTTCCTCTTCCCAGACAAGGTCACACTGCTGAGCACACTCAAGTTAAGCGTGATACAGAAGTTAAGCCATAAATCCAATGAGATGGGAGACTTTGGCACCCAAGCCACAGCAAGGCCCAGTGTCAAAGGGCTCACACTCAGTACTGTCAGACTCACTTAAAAACTTTCAGTTGTTATTAACAAATAACCCCTCTCTTAGAAAAAAAAGATATAGCATTTTACAGACCAGATAAACAAAAGACACCATCATTTTTAAACCAAAACATATTTCGGGAAAAAAATGTAAGTGAAACTAATTTGCTACATATGTTTTATACATACAGTACATAAGGGGGTTTCTCCAACGCCATATGGAAAGCATCTGAACTTGTAAGACAATGACCTTCATAAATCACTCTAGGCTCCAACTCCAAATTATGTCTTGTTCCCTCACTCATGGGATAGTCACTATATCTCATATAAATTCATTATGTTATATGTGCACAATAATCTATCTCTACCTTTATAAGGAATGATGTCATAACACACAGGCATGGATTTTTACAAAAGGGAACAAGTTCTCCCACCAGATGGGCCAACCTATAGTACTGCTTCTCCAAACACAATATGTTTCACAATGCAGAGTTATCCATGTTGCTCAAAGGAAATACAAATTAATGGAGAAAGAAATGACCACTCTAAGAACAAAATTTTTCTGAGCCTTCCTGGTTTCTTTCTATTCCAAGGTAAATGTAAAATAAAATAGCTTTATATCTTTTCACATACTTTTCTTTTACATATTTCCCATATATATACATTAAAAGGGAATCTATGTTCTACGTAGTAATTTTCATACACATTGAATCACCAGCTACGGTACTAGCAGGTTTTTCTCTAAGCAAATGTCTTGCCATGACAAAGGTTTAAATTAAGGGAGCAGAAAGTTTGTGCCCCTGATGGAAGAAAAAAAGGAAATAGGTATTCTCTACCCTCCAGCCTTTTTCCATAGAAAGTTGCCTTTTACTAACTTCTGACTTGATCCAATCTTTCTTCCATTTTCTGTAGTTGAAGAATGCAGGTTTATCTGTCCCCTTATTCACTTCCAATCACTTGGGCAAATGAGCACTGAGTTAAGATAAATACAACTGCTTGGTTCTTCTTCTTTAAGAATTAAGGACCTTAAATCCACAATCTGAAATGAAAACTATATAAACCATGTATAAACCTATAAAAGGACTACTTTTCAGTCCTTTGAAATACGTCTCACTCTCCCTACTTCTATCTCTCTCTCTCTCACTCTAGACCAGGGATCAAGCATGTAACATAAATGCATGAAGAGGCCAGGTCTAAGGCCACAAATAAATAACTGCTGAGTGAATAAAGTGAACATTAATGGCTAGAATGGGGAGTTATTATGAGAATGACAATGTGGAGAAATTATGTCCCATCTGAAGTGGGTAGCTCTAAAACATTGTTGCAAGTCAGGATTGCTCTGGGAGTGGAAAAAAACACTGTATGTGCCAACCATGCACAAGTTGAAAAATTATGTCTATGGGCTTGTTCAGGTCCATAAAACAAAAGTATGCCCTGAGTTAGAAACCTAAATTCGTTGAAGGAAGAATGTATAGCTGGAAACACAAGATCCCAATTAACTAATCGTTAAATAATTCTAGATGTTTTTATAAATATCCGAAGAGATTAATAAAGAATGACAAAGCAGTGGACTATAATAACATCAAAATATGAGTAATCTCTACTTTTAATATTCAAATTTTGCATGAGACTATCAGGAGTAAGATATTCGATAGTAAATTTATAGTTGGATTTATCATCTACTATTTTTAAATATTAGGTTAAGAGATTAAGACCTTTAAAATCCCTAATTACAGAAAGGATCCTGAAAAGCCTGCAAACTCATATGATTACACAGACACACACACACACACACACACACACACAGTACTAAATGTAAAGAAATGCCACAAAATCTGATTTTTTTACTACTATAATTTTGATGCTTCCCTTGAAAAATCAAATTTCTGAAAAATAAATGTCCTTAATGCCCTTGTTTTGTTCAATTATTTGCTAGAAATTCAGCACTATTAGGAAGAAACAAGTCTGTAGAGAAATGCTATACTAAATATTACCTTATAAAGATTCTAGCCCTATTATGAGGAATTTAAAATATTATAATTACACTGTATTATAAAATATCACCATTTCTTTATAATAATTTTATTTTAATCACTGGGTATACATTTATAAGATCAGGTCATTCAATGCATAAAGCTACACATATATTTTCATAAATAATCCCATATTTAATTTTACTTTCAAAAATTGCCACCACCTTTAATCACTTGATAAAATCACTGCATCTTTCTCCATTTATAGTCTTTAGGGAGTAACAGGGTCAAGAATTACACCCTCATCATAAATAACTAGAAAGCTAGACAAAATAGTGAAGCAACAATGCAGGACTCTGATCCCTTAGAAAAGGGAAACAAATGAGGTGATCTTACAATTGTCCCAGATTTTGACTGAGGACAGTTTTCAGACCACAGACTAGGAAGGCAGAATGCAAATAGTGCCTTGAAGCCTAGCTGAATTAAGGAGACAAATCAGAGTCCCGAGAAGCTAAAATCTCTAAACTGCAGGGGGCAGAGTAGAGAAGAGAAATTTAAAAGTTCTAGAGATCTAATTAAGGGTTCCCTAAGACTTTAGCTGAGTAACACATTTTCATGCACAGAATAAAATACCATGAGCCTGGGAAGAGAATAATTACCAGAGAGCTGTAAGCTAAACAATTTTCAGAGCACACACGACTGATAGTCATCATGAAGAATTCCACAATTCAGAGTGAAGAGACCTCATTACATACATGGGAATTGAGTAGATACCCCCAGAAGGTTATACCTCAGTAGAAGGGCTTAACTAGACATAAAGTAAGGGTTACTCTATACCTGCCCTAAAGATTTTAAAAACAATCCTTGAAAGGATCTATGTAATCCACAGGTATCCTAACTGCCTGCCAGAACAAAATCTAACAATATTTAAAGACCACAGAATGGCCATCATTAAAATGTCTACAAATAACAAATGCTGGAGAGGGTGTGGAGAAAAAAGAACTCTCTTACACTATTGGTGGGAATGTAAATTGGTGCGGCCGCTATGGAAAACAGTATAGAGGTTCCTCAAAAAACTAAAAATAGAGTTGCCATATGATCTAGCAATCCCACTCCTGGGCATATACCCAGACAAAATTATAGTTCAAAAAGATACATGCACCCCTATGTTCATAGCAGCACTATTTACAATAGCCAAGACATGGAAACAACCTAAATGTCCACTGACGGATGAATGGATAAAGAAGATGTGGAATATATATACAGGGGAGTATTACTTAGTCATCAAAAAGAATGGAATAATGCCATCTGCAGCAACACGGGTGGGCCTAGAGATTATCATAAGCAAAGTAAGTCAGAAAGAGAAAGACAAATACCATATGATATCACTTATATGTGGAATCTAAAATATGACACAGATAAACATATCTACGAAATAAAAACAGACTCACAGATATAGAGAACAGACTTGTGGTTGCCAAGAGGGAGGGAGGGTGGGGGAGGGAAGGATTGTGAGTTTGGGATTAGCAGAGGCAAACTGTTGGGCTGGCCATAATATTCGCTCGCGTTTTTCCATAGGACGTTATGGGTAAACCCGAATGAACTTTCTGGCCAACCCAATATTATGTATAGGCTGGGTAAACAACAAGGTCCTATTGTATAATACAGGGAACTATATTCAATATCCTATGACAAACCATAATGGAAAAGAATATGAAAAAATATATATGTATAACTGAGTCATTTTGCTGTACAGAAGGAATTAACACAACATTGTTAATCAACTATACTTCAATAACAAAAATATTTAAAGACCACCAACAAAATTAAGCAATCAACAAGACCTTCACAATGTCTGGCATCCAAAAAAAAAAAAAAGAAACATTTATAGACATGCAAAAAGAATTTCTAGACATATGAAATAAAATCAATCCACAGAAACAGAAGCAGACATGACAGAGATGACAGAATTAGCAAACAACACAGTTAAAATGTCTAGTTTCAATATACTCAAAGATTTAAAAGAAATTATGGATACAATAAGCAGACTAATGAAACATGAATAGAACTTGTAGATATAAAAAAATACAGTATCTAAAATTAAAATAGACACGGCTGAACAAAAGATGAATGAACTTGAAGACAAAACAATAGAAATTATCCAAATGAAATCCAGAGAGGAAAAAAGACTGGAAGAAAAAGGAAAAAGAGCCATAGTTAACTGAGGGACAATATCAAGTGTTCTAACCTATGCATAATTGGAAACACAATTATACAGAAAAGTAGGAGAGGGACAGAATAGTTGAAGAACATCTAAAATTTTTTTCTAATTTAATGAAAACTACAAATGCACAATTTCTAGAACTCAGTGACTCCTAAACAGGATAAGCACAAAGAAAACTATACCAAGGCACATAATCAAATTGTTGAAAAGCAGACATAAAGAGACAATGTTAAAAGCAGCAGGGGAAAAAAAAGGCACATTACATACAGAGAATCAAAAATTAAAATAATTACAGAATTCCTATTGCAACCTATGCAAGCTAGAAGACAACAGAATGGGATCTTCAAAGTGCAGGACAAGGGTAGGGTTGTGGATTCAACCTGGAATTCTATACTCAGCAAAGACATCTGAGAGAATGTGTTGCTAGTAAACTCTTATTGCAAGTAATTTTTAATTGAAGTTCTTCAGGCACAAGGAAAATATCAGATGGAAACTTGGATCTGTGCAAATGAATGAAGGATACCAGAAATGATAAATATGTGGGTAAATATTTCTCATTTTAAAAAATTTCTTTAAAAGTTAAGTGATTATTCAATGAAAAAATGTATGTGTTGTTTATAACATATGTAGAAGTAAAATGATTAGAGCAGTAACTCCACAAAGGATGGGAAGGGATATAAAATACTTGGAGATATTGCAGGCTCAGTTCCAGACCACTGGAATAAAGCAGATATTGCAATAAAGTGAGTCACATGAATTTTTTAGTTTCCCAGTACATATAAATGTTATGTCTACGCTATACTGTAGTGTATTAAGTGTGCAAAAGCATTATCTCTTAAAAAAAGAATGTAAAGGGCTTAATTTTAAAATGTTTTAGTGTTAAAAGATGCTAACCATCATCTGAGCCTTCAGTGAGTCATAATCTTTTTGCAATAATAACGTCAAAGATCACTGGTCACACATCATCATAACAAATATAATAATAATGAAAAAGCTTGAAATATTCTGAGAATTACCAAAATATGATACAGAGATATAAAGTGAGCAAATGCTGTTGGAAAAACTGCACCAATACACTTGCTTGAAGCAGGGTTATCACAAACCTTCAATCTGTTTTTAAAAAAGGGGGGGGCATTATCTACAAAGTACAATAAAGCAAGGTGAAATAAAATGAGGTTTGCCCATCTACAGTTATAAGCTTCCTGCATCATATGTAAACTGACTCAGTATTTTTTAAGGTAAACTGTGACAAGTTAAAGATGCATAGTATAAACCCTAAAGAAATTGCTAAAAAATAAAGATACAGTTAATACGAAAATAATGGAAATTAAAGTAAATAAATGGAGCACTAACAATATGGAATAATCAGAAAAGGGGGAAAGTAATAAAGAACATATGGAGATGAGATATATAGAAAATAGCAAGATGGATAATTTAAGATAAATTATATTAACAATTACATTAAATGTAAATAATCTAAATAATCTAAACCTTCTAATTAAAAGGCAAAGATTGTCAGATTAGATAAAACAGCAAGACTTGGCTGTGTGCTGTCTCCAAGAAACCCACTTTAAATA
Organism: Aethalodelphis obliquidens; assembly: GCF_003676395.1. NCBI lineage: Eukaryota > Metazoa > Chordata > Mammalia > Artiodactyla > Delphinidae > Aethalodelphis > Aethalodelphis obliquidens. Next base: position 43,977,090 of record NW_020837950.1, read on the forward strand.
TAAAAATACATCCAGTCTAAAAATAAAAAGAATGGAAAAGGATATAAAATGCTATGCTACTCATAAGAAAACTAGAGTAGCTATATTAATATCAGACAAAACAGACTCCACAACAAGGAATATTACCAGGGATAAGGAGGAACATTTTATTATCAATATTATGATAAAGAAGCCAATTCATCTAGAAGATATAACACTTCATAAAACAAATAGACAGAAAATCAGTAAAGGTACAAATGACAGCTACCTTCATTTGCAACTTTCTGACGTGACATTTATTCTATCCTCTTCTGCCATCTCCCTTGCTTTACTAGTTATCTCCCCACTGTCCTGTTTCTTCCATTACTAGTTTACCTCTTTCCTTCCCCTTGAGTCAAAAACAAGTTCAGGACTTTTCCATCCTAAAGTAAACTTTTCTTCTTTGACCCTACTTTCTTAACTATCTGGGGCCCTTTATCCTTCCTGCCTCTTCATAATCAAGTTTTCTTAAAGTGTAGAGAAGTCTAGGACTTCTGGAAGTCCCCTAGGGCCTGGGTCATCTTCATAATCAAGTTTTCTTAAAGAGTAGAGTAGTCTAGGACTTCTGGAGGTCCCCTAGGGCCTGGATCATCTTTTGCTATTCAGACAAAAGCAAACCCTTCCATCAGATACCCAGCAGTCGCAGCAACAGCAAGTGTTCTTGCAGCATCAGTTGCTGAGAGGGACAAAGCACTTTCCTTCTGATGAGGCTAACTCTGGTTCCTATTAGCTGCAGAGGTGCCCAGCTGGTTCACTCTCCTTTGTTCAAAATTTAAGTGAGCACTTACATAACCATAACAACTGACTATTTGGTTACAATTTTAGCTCTAGAAGCTTTACTGATTGTTCCTTAGGGGATGATCTAAGGAATTTCCATATCTGGGAATTTCATACCTGGGAATTGAACCAGGAAAATAATTAAACCCCAGGTCCAGAAGGACGTTTCCAGGATTTCATTCAGCTAAACTCTTCACTTTTGGACCTTCACCAAAATGATTTCCATGCTCACACCCCAACTAATTTTCATGAAAACCATTTTCATATTTCAGTAGTGGACACTTAACTGCTAAAAACCAATGACCAGTTTTCAGTCTTCATGCTACTACACCCCTTTTATAATTCTGACACCATCTAATTCTAAAAACACACATCTCCATTAGCAGAGGTAGACTGATCACAAAGATAATGAAGTTTAAGCTTCAATGCCCTTCACAATACAGAGGATTAACAAGTTGGGAGGAGCCCTAGGAATAATTTTTTCACATGATCATATATTCTCCTACTTGAAAAAATGAGCTATTTAACCTCACTTAACTAAAATTACTGTCTCTATCCACCCCTGACTCCCCCTCCAGCACGTAACCCTCATATTAGGTGGCATTTGAATAACCATAGGCATTTTGACAAACAGCTACGGAGAAATTCAGTTGGAAACACATTTAGTTTAAATTTAGAAGGATGTATTTGTATGGTTGGGAATCAGTTTAATATACAATTAACAATTAGTACAATTAGTACAATTAGTTACTAACAAGATTTCATAAGCGAGGAAATGGTAGAGGTAGGATTCAAAACAAAGATCGTCTGACTCTAATATTGACAACTTAACAAAACAATATATTTCTTTTCTTTTTTTTTTTTTTACATCTTTATTGCAGTATAATTGCTTTACAATGGTATGTTACCTTCTGCTTTATAACAACGTGAATCAGTTATACATATACATATGTTCCCATATCTCTTCCCTCTTGCGTCACCCTCCCTCCCACCCTCCCTATCCCACCCCTCCAGGTGTTCACAAAGCACCAAGCAGATCTCCCTGTGCTATGCGGCTACTTCCCACTAGCTATCTATTTTATGTTTGGTAGTGTATATATGTCCACACCACTCTCTTTGTCACAGCTTACCCTTCCCCCTCCCCATATCCTCAAGTCCATTCTCTAGTAGGTCTGTGTCATTATTCCCATCTTACTCCTAGGTTCTTTTTTTTTTTTTTTTTTCTTTTGCGGTACACGGGCCTCTCACTGTTGTGGCCTCTCCCCTTGCGGATCACAGCTCTGGAAGTGCAGGCTCAGCGGCCATGACTCACGGGCCCAGCCGCTCCGCGGCACGTGGGATCTTCACAGACTGGGGCATGAACCCGCGTCCCCTGCATCGGCAGGCGGACTATCAACCACTGCGCCACCAGGGAAGCCGCCTACGTTCTTCATGACATTTTTTTTTCTTAGATTCCATATATATGTGTTAGCATACGGTATTTGTCTTTCTCTTTCTGACTTACTTCACTCTGTATGACACACTCTAGGTCCATGCACCCCACTACAAATAACTCAATTTCGTTGTAGTTATTGTATATTATACATATACACATACACATATACATTGTGTATGTATACACATATACATTGTATACACATATATATACACATATATATATACACATATATATATACACATATATATATACAAGTATATGTGTATGTATACACATATACATTGTATATATGTGCCACATCTTCTCTATCCATTCATCCGATGATGGACACTTAGGTTGCTTCCATCTCCTGGCTATTGTAAATAGGACTGCAATGAATATTTTGGTACGTGACTCTTTTTGAATTATGGTTTTGTCAGGGTATATGCCCAGTAGTGGGATTGCTGAGTCATATGGTAGTTCTATTTGTAGTTTTTTAAGGAACCTCCATACTGTTATCCATAGTGGCTGTACCAATTCACATTCCCACCAGCAGTGCAAGAGTGTTTCCTTTTCTCCACACCCTCTCCAGCATTTATTATTTCTAGATTTTTGATGATGCTCATTCTGACTGGTGTGAGATGATATCTCACTGTAGTTTTGATTTGCATTTCACTAATGATTAATGATGTTGAGCATTCTTTCATGTGTTTGTTGGCAATCTGTATATCTTCTTTGGAGAAATGTCTATTTAGGTCTTCTGCCCATTTTTGGATTGGGTTGTTTTTTTTGTTATTGAGCTGCATGAGCTGCTTGTAAATTTTGAAGATTAATCCTTTGTCAGTAGCTTCATTTGAAAATATTTTCTCCCATTCTGAGGGTTGCCTTTTGGTCTTGTTTATGGTTTCCTCCTTTGCTGTGCAAAAGTTTTTAAGTTTCATTAGGTCCCATTTGTTTATTTGTGTTTTTATTTCCATTTCTCTAGGAGGTGGGTCATAAAGGACCTTGCTGTGAGTTATCTCATAGACTGTTCTGCCTATGTTTTCCTCTAAGAGTTTGATAGTTTCTTGCCTTACATTTAGGTCTTTAATCCATTTTGAGATTATTTTTGTGTATGGTGTTAGGGAGTGTTATATTCTCATACTTTTACATGTACCTGTCCAGTTTTCCCAGCACCACTTATTGAAGAGGCTGTCCTTTCTCCACTGTACATTTCTGCCTCCTTTGTCAAAGATAAGGTGACCATATGTCCGTGGGTTTATCTCTGGGCTTTCTATCCTGTTCCACTGATCTATATTTCTGTTTGTGTGCCAGTACCATACTGTCTTGTTTACTGTAGCTTTGTAGTATAGTCTGAAGTCAGGGAGCCTGGTTCCTCCAGCTCCGTTTTTCCTTCTCAAGATTGCTTTGGCTATTCGGGGTCTTTTGTGTTTCCATACAAATTGTGAAATTTTTTGTTCTAGTTCTGTGAAAAATGCCAGTGGTAGTTTGATCGGGATTGCTCTGAATCTGTAGATTGCTTTGGGTAGTAGAGTCATTTTCAAAATGTTGATTCTTCCAATCCAAGAACATAGTATATCTCTCCATCTATTTGTATCATCCTTAATTTCTTTCATCGGTGTCTTATAATTTTCTGCATACAGGTCTTTTGTCTCCTTAGGTAGGTTTATTCCTAGATATTTTATTCTTTTTGTTGCAATGGTAAATGGGACTGTTTTCTTAATTTCACTTTCAGATTTTTCATCATTAATGTATAGGAATGCAAAAGATTTCTGTGCATTAATTTTGTATCCTGCTACTTTACCAAATTCATTGATTAGCTCTAGTAGTTTTCTGGTAGCATCTTTAGGATTCTGTATGTATAGTATCATGTCATCTGCAAACAGTGACAGCTTTACTTCTTCTTTTCCTATATGGATTCCTTTTATTTCCTTTTCTTCTCTGATTGCTGTGGCTAAAACTTCCAAAACCATGTTGAATAAGAGTGGTGAGAGTGGGCAACCTTGTCTTGTTCCTGATCTTAGTGGAAATGCTTTCAGTTTTTCACCATTGAGGACGATGTTGGCTGTGGGTTTGTCATATGTGGCCTTTATTATGTTGAGGAAAGTTCCCTCTATGCCTACTTTCTGCAGGGTTCTTATCATAAATGGGTGTTGAATTTTGTCTAAAGCTTTCTCTGCATCTACTGAGATGATCTTATGGTTTTTCTCCTTCAGTTTGTTAATATGGCTTATCATGTTGATTGATTTGCGTATATTGAAGAAACTTTGCATTCCTGGAATAAACCCCACTTGATCATGGTGTATGATCCTTTTAACGTGCTGTTGGATTCTGTTTGCTAGTATTTTGTTGAGGATTTTTGCATCTATGTTCATCAGAGATATCGGCCTGCAGTTTTCTTTCTTTGTGACATCCTTGTCTGGTTTTGGTATCAGGGTGATGGTGGCCTCATAGAATGAGTTTGGGAGTGTTCCTCCCTCTGCTATTTTTGTAAGAGTTTGAGAAGGATAGGTGTTAGCTCTTCTCTAAATGTTTACAGAATTTGCCTGTGAAGCCATCTGGTCCTGGGCTTTTGCTTGTTGGAAGATTTTTAATCACAGTTTCAATTTCAGTGCTTGTGATTGGTCTGTTCATATTTTCTATTTCTTCCTGATTCAGTCTTGGCAGGTTGTGCATTTCTAAGAATTTGTCCATTTCTTCCAGGTTGTCCGTTTTATTGGCATAGTTGCTTGTAGTAATCTCTCATGATCTTTTGTATTTCTGCAGTGTGAGTTGTTACTTCTCCTTTTTCATTTCTAATTCTATTGATTTGAGTCTTCTCCCTTTTTTTCTTGATGAGTCTGGCTAATGGTTTATCAATTTTGTTTATCTTCTCAAAGAACCAGCTTTTAGTTTTATTGATCTTTGCTATTGTTTCCTTCATTTCTTTTTCATTTATTACTGATCTGATCTTTATGATTTCTTCCCTTCTGCTAACTTCGGGGGTTTTTTGTTCTTCTTTCTCTAATTGCTTTAGGTGCAAGGTTAGGTGCAAGGTTTATTCGACATGTTTCCTGTTTTTTAAGGTACGATTGTATTGCTATAAATTTCCCTCTTAGAACTGCTTTTGCTGCATCCCATAAGTTTTGGGTCATCGTGTCTCTATTGTCATTTGTTTCTAGGTATTTTTTGATTTCCTCTTTGATTTCTTCAGTGATCACTTCGTTATTAAGTAGTGTATTGTTTAGTCTCCATGTGTTTGTATTTTTTACAGATCTTTTCCTGTAATTGATATCTAGTCTAATGGCATTGTGGTTAGAAAAGATACTTGATACGATTTCAGTCTTCTTAAATTTACCAAGGTTTGATTTGTGACGCAAGATATGATCGATCCTGGAGAATGTTCCATGAGCACTTGAGAAAAATGTGTATTCTGTTGTTTTTGGACGGAATGTCCTATAAATATCAATTAAGTCCATCTTGTTTCATGTATCATTTTAAGCTTGTGTTTCCTTATTTATTTTCATTTTGGTTGATCTGCCCATTAGTGAAAGTGGGGTGTTAAAGTCCCCTACTATGAATGTGTTACTGTCGATTTCCCCTTTTATGGCTGTTAGTATTTGCCTTATGTATTGAGGTCCTCCTATGTTGGGTGCATAAATATTTACAATTGTTATATCTTCTTCTTGGATCGATCCCTTGATCATTATGTAGTGTCCTTCTTTGTCTCTTGTACTAGTCTTTATTTTAAAGTCTATTTTGTCTGATATGAGAATTGTTACTCCAGCTTTCTTTTGGTTTTCATTTGCATGGAATATCTTTTTCCATCCCCTCACTTTCAGTCTGTATTTGTCCCTAGGTCTGAAGTGGGTCTCTTGTAGACAGCAAATATATGGGGCTTGTTTTTGTATCCATTCATCCAGCCTGTGTCTTTTGGTGGACCATTTAATCCATTTACATTTAAGGTAATTATCGATATGTATGTTCCTATTCCCATTTTCTTAATTGTTTTGGGTTCGTTATTGTAGGTCTTTTCCTTCTCTTGTGTTTCTTGCCTGGAGAAGTTCCTTTAGCATTTGTTGTAAAGCTGGTTTGGTGGTGCTGAACTCTCTCAGCTTTTGCTTGTCTGTAAGGGTTTTCATTTCTCCATCAAATCTGAATGAGATCTTTGCTGGGTAGAGTAATCTTGGTTGTAGGTTTTTCTCCTTCATCGCTTTAAATATGTCCTGCCAGTCCCTTCTGGCTTGCAGAGTTTCTGCTGAAAGATCAGCTGTTAACCTTATGGGGATTCCCTTGTGTGTCATTTGTTGTTTTTCCCTTACTGCTTTTCATATGTTTTCTTTGTATTTAATTTTTGACAGTGATTAATATGTGTCTTGGCGTGTTTCTCCTTGGATTTATCCTGTATGGGACTCTCTGTGCTTCCTGGACTTGATTAACTATTTCCTTTCCCGTATTAGGGAAGTTTTCAACTATAATCTCAAATATTTTCTCAGTCCCTTTCTTTTTCTCTTCTTCTTCTGGGACCCCTATAATTCGAATGTTGATGCGTTTAATGTTGTCCCAGAGGTCTCTAAGACTGTCCTCAGTTCTTTTCATTCTTTTTTCTTTATTCTGCTCTGCAGTAGTTATTTCCACTATTTTATCTTCCAGGTCACTTACCCATTCTTCTGCCTCAGTTATTCTGCTATTGATCCCTTCTAGAGTATTTTTCATTTCATTTATTGTGTTGTTCATCGTTGCTTGTTTCCTCTTTAGTTCTTCTAGGTCCTTGTTAAATGTTTCTTGCATTTTCTCTATTCTATTTCCAAGATTTTGGATCATCTTTACTATCATTATTCTGAATTCTTTTTCAGGTAGACTGCCTATTTCCTCTTCATTTGTTAGGTCTGGTGGGTTTTTATCTTGCTCCTTCATTTGCTTTGTGTTTTTCTGTCTTCTCATTTTGTTTATCTTACTGTGTTTGGGGTCTCCTTTTTGCAGGCTGCAGGTTCGTAGTTCCCATTGTTTTTGGTGTCTGTCCCCCAGTGGCTAAAGTTGGTTCAGTGGGTTGTGTAGGCTTCCTGGTGGAGGGAACTAGTGCCTGTGTTCTGGTGGATGAGGCTGGATCTTGTCTTTCTGGTGGGCAGGTCCACGTCTGGCAGTGTGTTTTGGGGTGTCTGTGGCCTTGTTATGATTTTAGCAGCCTCTCTGCTAATGGGTGGGGTTGTGTTCCTGTCTTGCTAGTTGTTTGGCATAGGGTGTCCAGCATGGTAGCTTGCTGGTCGTTGAGTGAAGCTGGGTGTTGGTGTTGAGATGGGGATCTCTAGGAGATTTTCCCCATTTGATATTTCGTGGAGCTGTGAGGTCTCTTGTGGACCAGTGTCCTGAAGTTGGCTCTCCCACCTCAGAGGCACAGCATTGACTCCTGGCTGCAGCACCAAGAGCCTTTCATCCACACAGCAGTAATGAATCTAGTTTGTATCCTTCAAGAGAAGATACATCCTCTTTTCAAATACTTGCTAGTGTTGGAGAGTCTCCTGCAGAGGCGGGTGGTGGCTGCATCTCATGACCGGGACAAGGACACTGGCAGCAGAATTTCTGTGAAGTACTCCTTGGTGTGAGCCCTGCCGGAGTCCACCATTAGCCCCCCTATACTGCTTTTCAATTGTTTAGTGATCCATCCTTAGGCCCCCGATTCCTTAACTTAGTCTGTCCTCAGCCTCTCATCAGAATTGGATAGTCTAGTCTCAGGCACGTGCTACAGTTTGGCACCATTTCACTCCTCTTTTCCAGGCTTCAACAAAATTGTCTGGTTTTATCACCCACTGCCATGCTATGTGTTCACTGCACTGTATCCAAAACCATTCTCTCTGTTTGCTAGACCATATCTTTGCTCATGTCCTTACCGCAGCCTGAAATGGCCTTGTTCAGTCACATCTGTACTCATTTTTCTTAACTTCCTACTGATTTGACAGGAAAAATTAATTTCAATGAAAATAACATTAAATAATCTGCCACTACAATGAGGAAAACATTGACAACTAACAGGTTAATGTATGTTAATTCCAGCACTTTAAGATCAGTATGTCTTCATGTTATTTACTGCTGTGTAATAGATCATCTTAAAACTAGTGTAAAACAGTTTTTTAATGTGGATTAGGAATATGGACTTGCCCAGGAAGAATGGCTGATCTCTGTTCCACCATACCTGGGAGCTCAGATGGAAAGGTTCAAATGGTAGGACCTAGAATTATCTGTAGGTTTCCTTTATTCTTATGTCTAGCACCTAACATGGGATGATTTCAAGACTGGACCCAACTGAGATTGTCAAAGAGCCTACACACAGCTTCACCACGTGTCTTGAGCTTCCCCACAGCACGGTGGCCAATGTGTAATCAGATTCCTAACACTGAGGCACAAGACTACAATATCAAGTATTCCTGTAACCAAGCAGGGAAGTGCATAACCTTTTTTTGACCCAGCGGCAGAAGTGACATAGCTTCATTTCCACTGTATGCTATTGAATAAAACAGACACAAAAGCCCACCCTGATTCAACAGGAAGGGACATATAACTCTACCTCTAAATGGGAGAAGAGTCAAAGAACTTTTGACTATGTTTTAAAATTGCCACAGCAACTGCATGGAAATACTTTAAATGCCCTGAAATCTTAGTGTTTGCATGTGAAAGAAGTTTTATAGAATTCTTCCCAAATTTGATAATAATCCTAAAAATTTATTTGCCATTACCAATATGAATAATAAAGCTAAAATACATAATAAAAATCCCTAGAAGTAAATTTATTAATAAGTCATTTGGACTTCCCTGGTGGCACTGTGGTTAAGAATCTGCTTGCCAAACTAAGACACCACTGTAAAGCAATTATACTCCAAAAGAGATGTTAAAAAATAAATAAATAAATATCATTATTCAAAATAAATAAATAATGATGCTAAACAGATGAGGCTTGCTCTGTGCCCTGGAAGTTACCATTCTTCAGGCTGCAACAGAAAAACAACAGAAACAAGCTCCAAAGTGGAAGATTCTCCACCCTTCCAGCAGAGTTCAAACTCAGGACTGACAAAGCTGATGGATTCTACTAATGGGAGGATTCATATCTTATCATAAATCTCAATCTACATTCTTCTTTAGGTCAGAATCTCCTGGTGGTTATTACAGTGTTTGTTTTTACTTAAAAGGTAAGAGGAAAAGGAAGAAGTATCCAGCCATTGAGCTTGGTCCATGTGCCTGGTAGAGTGAAATACTACTGTCAAGTGAGTCCAATCCTCTGTCTGGGCCCAAGAAGCGCTCCCAAATAAGTCAGGTTAAATTACAGACTTCACACCTGACCCTTTTACATTCAGTCAGACTCTGAGGCATAATTATTCCCTTTTTTTCGCATTTCCCTCTTATTACTCAACACATTTTACTAGTAAATTTATTTTTGTTTTTATTTTACACAGTAGAATGTGCAGAGCTTACATGAGTAGAGTTGGATGAATTTTGACAAATGACACACCTGTGTAACCATCACCCAATTAAGATATAGAAGATTTTCTTTACCCGTTGAAAGATCCCTTTCCAGTCAATACCAACCTCCCATCTTCATCCCTCCCTGGAACTTTTTTTTTTGAAGTTTTTATCACTATAGACTAGTTTTGCTTGCACCTGACTTTCCTCTAAATACAATTACACTGTATGTATTCTTTTGTGATGTTGTCTTCAGCTCAGTATAATATTTTTGTGGTTCATTCATAATGTTGAACGTATCATCATTTTTATTGCTGTTTTTCCATCAAATGAATATAGCACAAGTTGATATCTATTTTCTTATTGATGGACACGTGTTTCCAGTTATTTGTTTTTATAAATAAAGCTACTATGGGCATGCATGTACAAGCTTTTATTGGATACATTTTCTCATATATCTTGGGCAAATACAAAGGAGTGGAATAGCTCCTTTGTATAGGCTTAGTATGCATATGTTAAACATATGCTCAGAGGCATATGTTTAACTTTATTAGGATCTACTAAACTGTTTTTCTAAATGGTTGTACCACTTTACAGTTCCACTAGAAATTGAGAGTTGACTTTCTCCACATCATCACCAACATTTGGTATCACCTGTCTTTTTTGTTTTAGCAATGCTAGTGAGTGCAGTGGTATCTCTTTCTGGTTTTACGTTGCATTTCCTTGATGACAAATGAGGTTGAACATCTTCTCATGTGCTTGCTGACTATTCATATATCATTTTTTAAATGAAGGGGCTGTTTGCCCATTTGTTATGGTTTGTCATTTTAATATTCAAATGTAAGGCTTATTTTATATATGCTGAATATACATGTCTTTTACAGATTAATGTATGTATTGTGAATATTTTCTGAGTTTGTTGCTTACCATTTCATTTTCTAACAGTGTCTTTTTTTTTTTTTTTTTTCCCGGTACATGGGCCTCTCACTGTTGTGGCCTCTCCCGTTGCAGAGCACAGGCTCCGGACACGCAGGCTCAGCAGCCATGGCTCACGGGCCCAGCTGCTCCGCGGCATGTGGGATCTTCCCGGACCGGGGCACGAACTCGTGTCCCCTGCAATGGCAGGCGGACTCTCAACCACTGCGCCACTAGGGAAGCCCTATACTGTATTGTGTTGAAGTGTAATACACATTGCATTATATTGTATATTATAATTAACAATGCATTATATCATTAAAAAAAATAAAAAAGAATCCACCTGCCAATGCCGGGGACACGGGTTCGAGCCCTGGTCCAGGAAGATCCCACACACTGCGGAGCAACTAAGCCCGTGCGCCACAACTACTGAGCCTGTGTGCAACTACGGAAGCCCATGTGCCTAGAGCCGGTGCTCTGCAACAAGAGAAGCCACTGCAGTGAGAAGCCTACGCACCAGGACGAGTAGCCCCCCGCTTGCTGCAGCTACAGAAAGCCCACACGCAGCAACAAAGACCCAACACAGCCAAAAAATAAATTAATTTTAAACAAATCATTGATAATAAAAACTGAGATTTTATCAGCCATCCTAAGGGGAAGACTGAATTCTCTCGTCTTTCTAGAGAGAGGAGGTAATCAAATATTATGCAGTCGAAAAGCATAAGGAAAATACTACATAGAGGTGTTAATAATTTACTAATAAAAATGTCATACTGTTTTTTCTAGATATTATATTGTTCTTGGTACTTATTTTCTCTTTATAAATATCTACTTGTACCTAATTTGTATTAGTAATTAAATAAGCTTCGACTAGTTATAACTGAATAAGTTCCAGGCTCCTCGGAACCTGGATCTTCCAGGTTTCCTACTTCCATGGTATCATTCTTTTTGCCTTCTTCTACCTCTCCGGCAGTGCCTTCTTACTCTCTACATTCTTCTCCCTCTGCCCACCCTACTAATATTGGTAACCGCCAGGGTTCTGAACAAACAAACCCTCTTATAACCTTACCCACCGATCCATGGCTGCCAACTCTTGCTACCATTTCAAGTGTCCTCTGTAAGCTAATGGCTCCCAAATTACATGTACTTGGTACATTTAACAGGCAGCACTCCTGGGGTACAATCACATGACAGCTTTATGTCGGCGTTCCGTGTCCCTTTAAACCTTCTCTGTGGATGGTGGTAACACTTGCCCTGCCTCTGATGACGGAAGCTTCAAGTCCTCAAGGTGTCTTAGATCACATGATCAAGATTCAGAAATTAAGAATCTCAGACCAATCGAATTCACAACTCCAAATTTGATCTCACTTCACAATTCTTCCTCTTTGCCCACCTGGGGACCGCTATAAATCAGTCATTTGCCCTAGGAGAACAGGGCCTGGCTTTTTTTGTCCTTTCCCTGTCGAGTATGTCCTGGCAGGGGTAAGAGGGATAGGAAACACGATGATATCTGTCACTGTATAAAGTTTATTCTTAACCCCCGAACCTAGCAGATGCTTGCAGTGGACTCTTTCTCTCACATGTACTTTGGTGGGTTCTTCCAAGATTCCCCTGTTGGGTCTTGCAAACTGCAACTCCCGTAATGATAGGCAATAACTGTCCTTCACATGGCTGCCCCTGACAGCCTCAGCTTCAGTCTCCAGAGCCTCTTACTAGGAAGCCATTAGTCCAAGGGCCTTCTCTCTTGGTCAGGATTTCTTTGCAAAACACCCAAGGCTGCCTTTTCCTACCAAAGGTTACATGTGTTATAGCCCCTGGAACACCTCTGACCCTCCTTCAGAGGGGAATGCAGTGCCCAGATGGTCGGCTGGCTGACAATAAGCTGTGCCAGCTTTCTCAAGTTCATGTCAATCACCAAGTCCCTGCGTTCCCCATTTTCAAGGCACACACAGGAAGCTCACCATGGGGTCCCAGTGAAGCCCCTCTCACTGTGTATTGAGCTGAGAAGTAGCTTCCAACCCCAACTACAACCATGGGTAAGGAAAGGAGGAGCAAGGAGGGGAAACTGACATCACAGCGTTTCCCCAAACCCTTCTCAAAAAAATCCTTTGTTTTCACTCGCGGAATCTTTTCATACCTTTGAAGTTTCGGCATATGGTCTAGTACCCCTTTTGGAATGCAGCATGTGCTCTATCATGACGCTTCAGCTCAAAGTTCAGAATGTGCTTCAGAGTACAAAGCTAAACTCAACTCCCAACTTGCTCACCCTACCATGTTCCCTCAATTAGTGGCCCAATCTAGAAAGCTCAGCTATGCTAAAAGTCCTTCCATTGCCAAAACTTAATGCTTACACCTCAGAAATGTAAACATTTGTACAACTTTTCCTTGCTTTGGAATCAGGAACCAATACCCCCTCACACGGATTATTACAAACTACTTGGACTCCCTCCTAGTTATTTGCTCGTTTGATAAATAGCTGTTGAGGATCTACTATAGTCCATGCACTTTGGACAAAAAGATTAAAATTGCAATCCCTGCGTTCAAGGATTTCACATGCTAGTGAAGAAAACGATAATCCCACATTCATCTTATAAAACTTGAGGGCAGGACTTTTGTCTATTTTGTTCACTACTCTACATCCAAGATTTAATAGGACCTGGTACATAATAAAAATTCAATAAATAAAGGAGTAAAGTGGCATTTGGACATGGATGCTATCAGAGTCAAGGCTTGTGCATGAGACCTCACAATGAGAAAGAAACCAAGGGATGCAATGCTTCGGCGGGGTCTGAAGATAAGCATCCATTTCCTGGCCAAGCAAATAGAATATAAAAAGGCATAGCCATTGGGAAACTGAAAACAGTTCAGTACGATGTGTGTGTTGTGAAGGACAGAGGGAGGGAGGAAATTAGGCTAAAGATTTTGACAAGAGTCAGATCATAAAGAGCATCCTGTGTCATGCTAAGGAGTTTGAATTGTAACTTGCAGGTGGCAGAGAGTCATTGAAGGGCCTTAAGCAAGAACATGCCCTGATCAGATATTTCACTGAGAGAAGATACTCTGAAAGCAGCTTCGAGGTTCAACGGGAGAACAAATCTGCAGACTGAGAAGCCAGCTTGACAGCAATGGTATTTAAATAGTGAAATAGAAGAGGGGTTCTAAACAGTGAAATAGAAAAGATGCTACTCCTTTCTCCTTTCAAAAACTGCTCCTGAACCACAAAGAGAAACAGAAATATAGACACCATTTCAACAAAACTGTATATAACTTTGACCGCACTATTAGACAAAGGTCCCAGATGCAGTGAATGTCACGATGAGGGACACTCCAGGGGAGATACATGTCTGCAGCTGTACCTCGAACAAGGCCACAGAGTGATATTCCCCCAAAACAGGTGATACTCGCTAAGGGAAACACTAACAAGACCTTATTTACAATCATGTCAGGTATGTGCACGGACTAGCAGAAGGACTTTCCCTGGACCACCCCCCAGCCAAAAAAGGAACAAAAACAAGGAAGAAGGAGAAATCACACACTCTACTCTCCCAAGAATGATCTATTGGTGAAGCAGAGTCAAATAGATGGCTTCTGCATAGCAAGCAGTATTGCAAAGGTTGATCTTTGTTGGCTGGAGAGAAAAGACAGAAAGAAATCACAGAAACTACGTGAATCACAAGGAAACTGAATAAGCATTGACACTCATATGCAACATACAAGAACAGGCTAATTATTAATAGTCAAAATTTTATTTTACCTATCTCTGTCCATCGAGGATCAAGTAGACAAATAAAGATAAGTATAGATAGGAATGACCTAAATAACATAATTACTAAGGTAACATAGTTGTTATTCAATTGATAGGTATCCAACTTTATAACCTAAAACCAAAGAATGCACTTTTTATCGATGCTAGCAGCACATTGTCAAAAATTAACTATATATTATGCCACAAAGAAAACTTTAATAAATTCCAAGAAGTAGGAATAGTGAAGTTGAGTCTCTGATCAAAAGCAATTTTAAAAACACGTAAGTAAATGAGGACCTCTACCACTTGCCTGCAGTGTAATTTAGCATAAAATACAATGGCAGTGACGCAGGCAAAAAGCTATGATGGCCTGAAATAAGACAATGAGAAAGGAAAAACAATCAACTGATAGAACTATGTGGCCATCAGAGATGGGAGCTGAAGAAGATAGAGGTGTCTTTAGAAACTTCCAGGCTTTTCAGTTGGGAAATGGGTGGATCACATTGCCATTCATTAACATCAGGTACAGTATGTTAGGATAAACAGCTTTTGAGGAAAGAATAATGAGTTCATTTTCAGTCAAGCTGAGTCTGAAATGCCAACTAGACCTCAGTGGGTAAAGGGAGAACAGGCAGCTGAATATATCCGTCTAAATCTCAGGAGAGAGAGCAAGAGATGCATATTTGGAAAACAATCATGTATGCTGGCTAAGTGACTTTGGATTTAGATGAGAGTCCTAAGAGAGGTTTTGAATGAAAACGTAAGAAGACACAGGAGAAAGCCCTAGGGCTCACAGATGCTTAACGTGGAAGAAAAGGATTTAGGGAAGGAGATCCAGAAACATGCTTCTCCTTTCATAACATTTATCACACTTGTAATTACTGGTTTCATGTCCATATTTCCTGCTACACTCTAAGCTTCATGAGGATTGGGATCCATGTATATAATAGTCACTGCTTTATTCTGAGCCTGACAAGGGCCCAGTAAATAGTAGGTGATCAGTAAATATTTGCTGAATGAATAAGTCAAATAATACACTAACCCAAAGTATTGCCTCCATTTGAACTCCCCTCGTCCTCACTTCCTACTCTGTGAGTGAACCTGACCTTTTACCCTTCTCTCTCATATATCCAGTCTCCCTCTTTTTGTTAGGTCTTCTCTTTGCTCTGTGCAAGATCTTTAAGAAAGGATAAAATTCATGAAATATCAATATTTACAAACACAGTGACCAAAAATGAAGCTTAAAAACTAATATTGGATCCAATGGGCCCTGATGGTATACTGAGAGTTGATATAAGTAGAGAAAAACAGAAATTCACAACCATTTTCAGGTCATATTACATAGAAAATAATGCAGCATTTGTGGGTAAAGAGAGGCACCTGTTCATGCGCTAAGAGGAAACTTCTGAGAGGCTGATAGAGTCAGTGTACAAAAAGACCTGCTAACCACTTGTAATGCACAGGTTGGGAAGTTTTACATAGCCCTCCTTTAAGGCTTGCCCTCCATTTTGAATACTGTTGTTTCCAGACTGTTACAGGATTTGTGAGCATATATGGCCAGGCTGTTTATTCTTATAGAGAGTAAGGGTAGTAGTTAAGAGGAGATTGCCTGGGTTTGAATACGGCTCTGCGACTCACTAAGTGTGTGACCTTGGACAAGTTACTGATCTTCTATGTACCTCAGTCTCCTCTTTTATAAAATGGGATACTGATCGTGCTTACTGCATGTGGTTGCTGTGAAGATTAAATGATTAAATGAGTTAATATATTTGAAGTGCTCAGAACAGTGCTTGACAATAAGAAAATATGGCATTCTTAACCAGCTAATCCTTTAACAGGAGAAACTTCATCTTGCAACTCACAACAAGAACCTAGACCATACTGGTATTCTAAAAAGATGAGTATTCTCATTTAGGGGGGTTCGTGCACCAAAACTTACTTGATGATTCAAAAATGAAAAATTACTAGGACAGCTCTGTATACAAAAGTAATTGGAAGGAAATATATAATGTATAAACAAAAAAATTCACTGAAATAATCATTCTAATTGGTGTTTATAAAAATAAAAATGTTTTATAATTATGGAGGAAAGAAGATGGAAATCCTCTCTTCAACAAAATTAAAAGTCATCAAAGTTTTCAAAAGTATTGTATCTGGCAATGCAATTGCTGTTTAAATTCTTATTAAAATTTTTAATATAGGGAATTCCCTGGTGGTCCAGTGGTTAGGACTCAGTGCTTTCATTGCCTTGGGCCCAGGTTCGATCCCTGGTGTGGGGAACTAAGATCCCACAAGCCACACAGCACAGCCAAAAAAATTAATAATGAAAAATAAAAATCTTAATATAGCTATTTTTCACTATCCCCCTTATTCTTACTTCTATAATTTCTTTGTTAAATGGCCTAAAAGTGTCTTTTTAATAAAAGGGGTCCATTGGACCCAGAAGATAAATAATAATGACTCAGCATTAAACTCAGGATCTAAAAATGAGTAGACTCAGAATCTAAAAGAAAATAGAAACATTTTCTCCTTAGGGTTCATTGTATTGCTGTTTTCACTGTATTGAACAACTTGAAGAGCTGAAGAAAGCACTAAAAATAAACCTAAGTTACGACAAAAAGAAGAATAAATCATAAGTTCAGAGACAAAGTTGAAGAATTATTAAATGACTGAATATATGCCAGTGGTGACTAAATTATGATCCCGTGTAAAATCCCTTTCAGAACTGTCTTTGTAGAGACAACTTAGCTCATGAACACAATTGAGCTTAGCCTGGGCAAAGAAAACTCAGCCTAGGGAGCTGACCAGAAGCCATCACATTGAACTCTGATAATATTCGTTGACGATGTCATAGGATTAAAACTCATGGGGTCTATTGCACATAAAACCGCATAAGATGTGTAAATTAAAGTTCTGAAATGAGCATTCAACAACCTTTGTAACATGGAATTCTAATGTTAAAAAGTAAATTGTATCCCTTCCCTCATTTAAAGAAAGATATATCTATCTGCCAGTGTTCTTCACTGTAATCGTGAAAACCAACTTTGACTGTCTTAGGAAAGGGAATTTATTGGAATAGTGTAGAAGGGAATAAATGGGAAGCTGAAGAAGCAGGTTCTAACTTTCACTAAGATGATAACCAACAATGCAGGAAATAACAGGGGAGAGGAGTCCTTGAAAGAAAATTGGAACGCTCTTCAGAAAAATGTGAAAGGCAGCTATTATTAATTAAAAAGAGAATCTATCATGTTAGAGAAGGAAAGGAATGAAGATTAGCCAAAAGAAATTCTAACTATGAAATCAATAATTTCAAGAGACCATTTGCAGGTCCTCAGGATTTCACAGAGAGTCAGACTCATAAGAGGTAAACTACAGAAAGCTTGGATCTTTGCCGTTACCATAATGGGGTGAGCCAAGAACACCCTAGAGTTCAATAAGAATAAACTATGCATGCATCACTCTTAATTTTCCTGCTGATGGAGCCACTAACTCAGGCTAATTATGAGAAAATTCACTTGGAAATGAATAATAACCCCCCAATTTACTCTCCTTACAGTCTTTCCTCTGTCATTGAAATTATCTCCATTCTTCCAGATGTTCAGGCCAAACTTATAGAATCAACCTTGATTCCTCTTTCTCTTTCACACCTTGCATCTCATCTATCAAAATTCCTGCTGACTGTACCTTCAAATGATATACATAAGACCACTTCTTCTCACCAATTCCATTGACCACCCAGGTCTGAGCCAACGTTATTTCTCAACGGCGAAATCCTCTTAACAGGCCTCTCGGCTTCTATCCTTGCTCCCACCCCTGCCACCTCCGTGGCCCATTCTCAACACTAGTCAAAGTAACTTTTTAAAATTTGTCAGAGTATTTTCTCCCTGTGCAAAGCCCTCTAAAGCTCTCCCCCTTTCATCCAAAGAAAATGCCAGCTCCCTACAATGGCCTCATGGGTCCTACATGCTGCCCAGCATTACCCCTTCTCCTACCTTTGTCCCTTGCTCACTCTGCTCCCACCCTATTGGCCTCTGTCTCACACACACCAGGGATACTCCAGCCTTAAGGTCTTTTATCTAGCTGTTCTCTCTACCTGGAATGTTCTTCCCAATGATATCTGCTTGCTAACTCCTCCCCTCCAAGTCTTTGCTCAAATGTCATCTTCTCAACGACGCCCACCCTGACCACCTTAATCAATACTGCAACCAGTCTCCCACCCCCAGTACTCCTGGGTCCACTTACCCTGCTTGACTTCTTCTGTGCTCCACAACACTTCCTAATCCGTAATATGTTCTATTATTTATTGTTGTTATATATCGTCTCTGCCTCTACTAGAAATTAAGATCCCAGAGGGCAGAGATCTTTGTTTTGTTCACAATGTATCCCAAGAAAAATATTTCAATTTACTGTCATATAGAAATGATTCTCAAAATATTTGTTGAGTAAATGAAATAAACAGTAGCAAAATGTAGAGCAATGTGTGAAGGAGTTGTTTTGATCTTGGGGTAGGGTTTAAGAAGAAGTTGGATAGGGTTTGTCACAAACTAAGGATAAGAACGTGGGCGAAATAATGTGAGTAAAGGCTGAAACTGAACTACAGGGTAAAGTGCAAAGAGACCATCCTTCTATAGGGATATATATATTTCTATATGAAGGACCTTAGATTAATTCTTTCAGTTTTTCTCAATGTAAAGTGGAGTGATTTATCTAGTCCATGAGTTTTAGGGAGGAAAAAAGAAGAGCATATGTGTTAGTTTCCTAGGACTGCCACAACAAATTACCACAAATGTAGTGGCTTAAAAAAAAACAGAAATTTATTCCCTCACAGTTCTGGAGGTCAGAAGCCCAAAATCAAAGTGTTAGCAGCCACTGAAGGCTCTCCCTCTGCAGGCCCTAAGGGGAGAATCCTCCCTTGCTTCTTCCAGATTCTGGTGGCTCCAAGCTGTCCTTGGCTCCTGGCTTTATCACTCCAATCTCTGCTTCCTTCTTCACATGGCCTTGTTTTCTGGATTTCTGTCTTTTCTTCACCTCTTGTAAGCACACTTGTCATTGAGCTTAGGACCCACTCAGCCAATGCAGGATGATCTCATCTTGAGATCCTTAACTTAATTACATCTGCAAAGACCCTTATTCCAAATAAGGTCGTATACACAACTCCCAGGGATTTAGATGCGGACCTATCTTATGGGGAGTCCACCATTCAACCCAAGACAGTGGACATCCGCGGGTCAACATCTTTCCTCTTCAGATCTTTGCATCTAGATAAGGTGGTTTCTGACCATGAGGGAACCCTGCGGTTTTCACCTTGTGCCAATGACAGACTAGCTCCAAGACACTCAGAGCCTTTGCTTTGTAGACATTTTCAGGTAAAACAAATTTACCGCTTTTATTGTAATAAAAGCAAGGTTTATACTGATTACATGTTAAATCATAATCAATATAAAAATATTCATATGATATTTTACCTTCTTTGTTGTGTGGTATATCTGTAAAATCTAGTGCATACTTTGCATCGCAATTCAGACTATCCATATCTCAAGGGCTCTGTAGGCACATGTGAGTGGCTTCCCTATTGGAAAGCACAGGCATACAGCAATGTCTGGCACATAGTCAATATTGAATAAATATTACTGAAAAAATAAATGATTAAATAAAGTATCCTATCTGATGCCAGTGCTACATAGAATGAAACCTTCAAGGGAGCAGGAAAGGTGAATCAAAAAGGGGATTCATGCTGGACATCCAAAGACCCGTGATAAAAGACTCCTAGAACCTCAATCTCATAAGATAGAAAAGACTTAGTCTTACAGAAGTAGGACCATGCCAAATTCTCTGGGTATCATTTCCTTGGAAGAGAAAGCCAAATGTAGTGTCATCGTGGTTTGGAATTAAATAATGCCCTTACTAGATTTTTATTTCTGAAGAATGACCCAATTTTCATCCTATAATGTCTTCTAGAGACTGAAGTCACAAAACATGAGAATTTGATTCCTGCAAATCTACAGTCACGAATACAGAATTAGGAAGAGGCTTAGCCCAGCGAAGACTGTAGTCCAGCTGTTTAGGCAAGTCCTCATGTTTTACAACTTTTTTATCTTCTAAAAAACAAACAAAATAAAACACATGGGTTTGTCTGACAGATGCTGGAGAACAGCTTCTGCTCTTAGACCTCAAATGCACTGATGAAAATTAAAACATGAAAGGTAGTCCATGTCTTTATGGCCTTGATTACCACCATGTTCACCCCCCTGGGTTCTCGTATGGCCATTTCATAGTTTCCCAACCCTGGCATGTTTGCTTAGTGCCGGGAACATGATTGCCTAAATTAAGTTCTCTGACATAAACACACCATTATCTCATTCTAAATTAGATGATCACTAATCGCTCATAATTTATTGTGCGTGAATGCTACAGTGCTTCTTGAAGCGCCAAAACAAACTGTCAGCAATTTTAAAATATAGCAGCCCATTAATCTATTTAAACCAAGTCCTAGGATTTTCCTTTCATTAGCATTATGAATGAGGAAGCAGCTTCACTTCCTGAACTCTCATACTGAGTGGGAGCTCTACCTTGAGCAGCTGGTCCAACCTCCCCTCTCCTTTCAATATGGCCTTTGAACCATGATTTGTAACTGAACTTAGGTTTGCTAGCCCCAAGCCTCTCACTTAGTATAATAAATTAATACTGAGCCATGTCAAACAATTTCTGCTTTGATATAGCCTTCAGAGAAAGCATTTTGAAGAAAATTCTGAAGTCTGAGATAGGTTTCCCTTACAAATAATTTCCCTTATGAAATTACAAGTTAAGACCCCAGTATAGACTAATGAATGTTCTAATGATAGTTAATGAACTAATGATAGTTCAAAAGATTTGACTATCAACCCTTGCCCTGCCTTCACATTTAACTTAGGAAAAAAATTTTTTTTGCACAGCTTACTTTTTCCTCTAAGATCAATGAATGCTTTTACCTCTCATAGCTAGTATAATAAAAACCTTCCTTCGAACTCTTCTAAATCTCTCCTTTGATGAAAGATGTGAGAATATAAAATATTAATTAAACTATCACCAGCAAGTCTAAATGTCATTGGAATACAATTATGCCCTCCTCAATGCTTTTAGGCTCCCAAAACAGCCAGCTGCAGGACAGATCTTTTCAAATCAAACGGCCCAAAAGATGATGAACTGATGAATGGTCCAGTGGTGGCATTAGGTTTAATGTGATCTTCATTTCCTTTGACTTTCTACTTTTGCTTGGAGTCTGAGTCAGTGCTCTGACAGTAAATGGTAACACTTTTTATTTTTGAGAAGGCAGAATTAGGGAGGCATTCTGACTTTGGGAAAACCTTCCCTTAAAATAAAGTTACATCTCAAGCAGTTGGACCCAATCCAACTTCCATATGAATTCAAATTCCTTGAGGGGACCTGAGCCACTCAAACTTTTATACTTTTCAAACACAGTATTTTTATGGTTAATTTTACATTTTATTTCTATATGTTTAAATAGTTATCTCTTCAAAACGTTTTTCTCCAAGCTCATTAACTCTGTTTCCCTGTGGACAATTTGGATTATATAAGTAATTTTCTGCACATAATTTTAAATTTTTTATATTATTTTTAGCTAGAATGGCTGCATTTTGCCAGCAAATTATTATCTGAGAAGAATAAAGGTATCTTGCCAAAGAGTTGCCACAACTACAAAGTTCTCTTATGGGCTATTACTTACAGCCAAATATACTATAGAAGCAAAACACTCTTACTTTTTACTTACTTCTTACTTTTCAATTTAATGGGTATCTAGTTTATATGGATAATTTATGGTGTGAGATTTGAACTATAATATTACATCTTTTTTAAGTTTCAGATTTTACTATATTTTCCTCTAGAAATAAAATATATTTTCAAAGTATTGGTCATGTCTTTAATAATAATAGTAATATATAAATATATTTATATACATATGTTTAGTGGCAAATATTAATAGACTCACTTTAAAGCAGCTGCTCTGTACCCTCGTTCCTTTTCTCTTTTACACCATATCCTCACTCCCTTCACTCTCTCTCACTTCCTTACTGTGCAGATTGCTTTAACCTCCAGCAAATTCCCCCACTTTCTCTCAGATTTTGCATCACAAACGTCTAAGAGTCGACCTAGGATTGAGGAGTCTGTAAAATTATGGATTCTGTCCAGTAGCCTGAGGGAAGAAAGGAGCAGTTTGTAAAGGTTAATGCAACTGCACTCCAATAATATTCTACACAATTTTAAAACTGTGATAAGCATTATTCTGAGACAAAATAGAGATGGAGGTGGAGAGTCTGAGAATCCGTCTCTGTAGAAGTTAAATTTGAGCTGAGACAAGACCCAAAAGATAAGTCAGTTTCTATGTTCAAGATCCTCACAATTGGAATAAAAGACCAGTAAACACAGTGATTAAACGTTCTATCAACTAAGAAAATAACCTTCCTAAGTGTATTCTCAGCATGTTACATTTTCATTCAGAGATCCTCCTATTTCATTCAGAGATCCTCCCAGGAGTAAAGCAAAACCTAACACACTATTGGTTCACAAACTATTAGGCATATGAAGTTGCTGATATCTGAACATTTTTTACCCCTAACAATCTAACGTAGGGAAATGAAAACAAAACCTCTCCTTGAAGCCCATTTACATGCCTTTCATCCCCACATTAGCAGTAATTGTAATACTGGAGCAGTCTGCCAGAAATTCTTTGCCTTGTACAGTCTTTAAAGAACACCAACTTGTCCCACTACCAAAGGTATATGGTGTTAAACAGTGACCTAGATCCCAGAAAGAGTTCATAGTTTAGAAAGGAAACTCTCTCTCCCTGGGAGGGAATACAGTTCGTTGGCCACTCAGAGTTCAGGATAATAATTGACACTGAAAGTCTGAAAAAGTAAAAATTTTTGTCATTGCCCCACTCCACTCCCAACATTTTTTTTTCTTTTTTGGTGTTTAATGTGGACAGATTGTACGTGTATACTTTAGATCATACAGAGTAACAACTCTAAAATGAAGAATATTACCTATTGATTGGTTATCTTACTTTTCCATTTGGTTACATTTGGAGAGCTCTAGCAATGAAAATAAAAATATGCATAGATAAGAATTCTCCTTATAGGTATATTAGCATGAATCAGCCTACTAAATGGATACAAATGAGTGTAACAGTGTAAAGACTTGAATGCAAAAGAGTGTTTCTCTTCTCACTGTTGTGGCCTCTCCAGTTGCGGAGCACAGGCTCCAGACGCGCAGGCTCAGCGGCCATGGCTCACGGGCCTAGCCGCTCCACGGCCTGTGGGATCTTCCCGGACCGGGGCACGAACCTGCGTCCCCTGCATCGTCAGGCGGACTCTCAACCACTATGCCACCAGGGAAGCCCCAAGAGTGTTTCTCTTAATGTAATGTTTACCTTGAAGACTCAAGTAGCCAAAGGTAATGTTGAAAGTATTTGCTTGTATGCATAGAAGTGTTTCGGACTAGTTAGTTAATTTGTTAATGCTTCTTATATTCTCTAGTAGGTCCTGTTTTATATTTTGGAAAACTGGTCACTAAACATTAGGATGGTAATTAGCTACCACCTACCGCTTCTGGGGTCATGATGGGCATAGCACACACCTAATCCAGTTTGTATATAAATTAAATGAAAACTAAAGCCACTTCCTGAAAACAATGAATATGTGACAGAAATGACTGAAATAGCAAGACCTTTCTTAAAAAAAAAAAAAATATTGTTAGGTCTTTAGGACTTACAGTCTGGCATCTCTTTGCCTCAAAGCACACTGAAAACAAGAAAGTATAAAATATATATTTGAAGACAACAATGCTTATTATCCCTACTTTCTATAAAACACAAAGGCCAAATTCCCACTGGGCAGTCTTTCCAGTTTCCAAAGTCATTGCTCCTTGTTTACTGCATAGTGGTAATGGCTAGATTTTTCTTTATAGTATTGTCACCTGATGCAAAGAGCACTTTTGCTCTAGGGAAATTTAATTCTAGAGATTAAAAAAACTCAGGCATATCAAGAATGATGTATATCACTATTCACTGTTATGGTTATTATGTTAACAATGACAGTTAAAGCTGCCATTATTTAGAGCTAACCACATGCCAGCTAATATGCTAAGAATGTTACAGATGTTAACTCATTTTACTTCTCAAATAGTTCTGCAATTTGGGTGTTATTTTTCCTATTTTAAAGATGACAGGAAAAGCCTTAAGAAATTAATGATCTTATCACAAAGCTGGTAAGTAGTAAAGCAAGGACGCCAAATCATTCCATTATACCACCTCCTAAATAATATAGACCATTTATTAAGCACCTATTATAGAGCATCAGTCATGTGCTACATTGCATCTTTTAATACTCACCCTACAAAATAAACTTTAGTAACCCCATTTGATAGATATGGCAACTGAGATTAAGGAAGGTCAGTTACGTAGTTTCTCCCATGCCACCATGTCTCTGAAAGGGACAGAGGGACCAATATTGTGTATTCGAGGAGCTCACCCCTCCTCACCAACGCCTTATTCATCCAGTCATTAGCACATTATTTATTCCTACACTTTATCTTATTCCCAGTACTTCAGAGGTAATTATTTGTCCCCTGTGATCATTATAAACAGCCCTGATACATAATTACCTATGCTTTGGACTGTTTGAGTCTATTGAAATATCCCCAAATGCCCAGGGACTTGAGCTCCCACTTTTAACTATTATATCATTAACAATTATTAATGTGAGAGTCAGAGTGGATGTTTCAATGTAAACAACCCCAGTGACTATAAAATTACCAAAGCAAAACTCATAGATTCCAACGACGAGAGTAGACACTGGCCCTGCTAAGAATAGGTCTGATCACAGCCAGAGAGAGTCCCTGGAAAGTTTTTGATTTGATATATGATATGGCAGTTTTAAGACACTACATTTTTGAGAGTTGAATTATTTATCTCTTCCATTTTCCAAATTTAACTTCTGGTTTTAATTTAAAATCATCATAAACCATTTATAACTTATCAGTAAAATGTACATTTACAAGAAGTCAATCCTAGGTCATAGAATAATACTTTGGTTTTGTTATAGGAGGGGAAAAATGAGTTCAGAGCATTAATATAAAAGACCATCAAGGGGCTTCCCTAGTGGCGCAGTGGTTGAGAGTCCACCTGCCGATGCAGGGGACAGGGGTTCATGCCCCGGTCTGGGAAGATCCCACATGCCATGGAGCAGCTAGGCCCCGTGAGCCATGGCCGCTGAGCCTGCGCGTCCAGAGCCTGTGCTCCGCAACGGGAGAGGCCACAACAGTGAGAGGCCCATGTATGGCAAAAAAAAAAAAAAAAAAAAAAAACACAATGTGAGAAATACCTTATTAATAAAAATGCTTATCATCATCTGAGCCTTCGGTGAGTCGTAATCGTTTTGCTGGTGGAGGGTCTTGCCTCAATGTTGAGGGCTGCTGACTGATGAGGGTGGTGGTTCCTGAAGGCTGGGGTGGCCATGGTAAATTCTTAAAGTAAGGCAATGATGAAATTTGTTACATCAATTGACTCTTCCTTTTATGAATGATTTCATAAAATCAATATGCAATACTGTTGCATATTGCAAAACTGTTTGATAGCATCTTACCCACAACAGAATTTCTTTCAAAATTAGACTTAATCCTCTCAAACCCTGCCGCTGCTTTATCAACTAAGTTTATGTAATATTCTAAATCCTTTGTTGTCATTTCAATCATTTTCATAGCATCTTACCAGGAGTAGAATTCCATCTCAAGAAACCACTTTCTTTGCTCATCCATTAGAAGCAACTTTTCACCTGTTTAAGTTTTATCATGAGATTGAAACAGTTCACTCACATCTTCAGACTCCACTTCTAATTCTAGCTCTCTTGCTATTTCTACCACATCTGCAGTTACTTCTTCCACTGAAAACTTTAACCCCTAAAAGTCATCCATGAGGGTTGGAATTAATTTCTTCAAAACTCCTGTGAATGTTGGTATTTTGACCTCTTCCCAGGAATCACAAATGTTCTTAATGGCATCTAGACTGACGAATCCTTTCAAGAAGGTTTTCAATTGACTTGTCCCAGATCCATCAGAGGAATCACCTTCCATGGCAGCTATAGCCTAATGAAATGTATTTCTTAAATAAGAAGATTTGAAACTCGAAATTACTCTTTAATCCATGGATGGTGTGTTAACAGGCATGAAAACAATATTAATCTTGTTGTATATCTTCATCAGAGCTCTTGGGTGACCAGGTGGATTGTCAGTGAGCAGTCATATTTGACAGGAATTTTTTTTTTTTTTCCTGAGCACAAGTTCTCAACAGTGGGCTTAAAATATTCAGTAAACTATGCTGTAAACAGATGTGCTGTCATCCAGTCTTTGTTTTTCCATTTATAGAGCACAGGAAGAGTGGATTTATCATAATTCTTAAGGGCCCTAGTATTTTCAGAATGGTAAATGAACACTGGCTTCAATTTCAAGTCACCAGCAGCACTAGCCCCTAATAAGAGTCAGCCTGTCCTTTTTTTTTTTTTTTCCGTGGCCTCTCCCGTTGCGGAACACAGGCTCCAGACGCACAGGCTCCGCAGCATGTGGGATCTTTCCAGACCGGGGCACGAACCCGCGTCCCCTGCATTGGCAGGCGGACTCTCAACCACTGCGCCACCAGGGAAGCCCTCAGCCTGTCCTTTGAAACTTTGAAGACAGGCATAGACTTCTCTCCAGCTATGAAAATCCTAGATGGCGTCTTTTTCCAATAGAAGGCTGTTTAATCTACACTGAAATCTCTTGTTTCATGCAGCCACCTTCATTAATGATTTTACCTAGGTCTTCTGGATAACTTGCTGCAATTTCTACATCAGTAATTGCTGCTTCACCTTGCACTTTTATGTTATAGAGATGGCTTCTTTCCTTCAACCTCATGGACCAAACTCCAAACTTTTCTTCCTGAACTTCCCTACCTCTCTCCACCTTCATAGAATTGAGAAGAATTAGGGCCTCGCTCTGGATTAGGCTTTGGCTCAGGGGAATGTTGTGGCTGGTTTGATTTTCTATCTAGACAATTAAAACTTTCTCCAGGTCAGCAATAAGGCTGTTTTGCTTTCTTATCATTTGTGTGTTCACTGTAGTAGTATTTTTAATTTCCTTCAGAACTTTTCTTTTATATTCACATCTTGGCTGACTGGGGCAAGAGGTCTAGCTTTTGGCCTATCTCAGGTTTCAACACGTCCTCCTCACTAAGCTGAATCATTTCTGGCTTTTGATTTAAAGTGAGAGACGTGAGACTCTGCCCTTCACTTGAACACTTAGAAGCCACTGTAGGGTTATTTATTGGCCTAATTTTAATGCTGTTGTGTCTCACGTAATAGATAGGCCCAAGGAGAGACAGAGATGGGGAAATGGCTAGTGGGTGGAACAGTCAGAACACACACAACATTTATCCATTAAGTTCACAATCTTATATGGGCACGGTTAGTGGTGCCCAAAACAATTATAAAGTAACATCAAATATCTCTGATCAAAGATCACCATAACAGATATAATGATAATGAAAAAGTTTGAAATATTGCAAGAATTACCAAAATGTGACACAGAGACATGAAGTGAGCAACTGCTGTTGGAAAAACTGTGCTGATAGACTTGCTCAAGGCAGGGTTGCCACAAACCTTCCATTTGTTAAAAAGAGAAGAAAAGAAAATGCAGTATCTACAAAGCGCAGTAAAGCAAAGCACAATAAAACAAGGTATGCCTGTACATGGAAAACTTTAGGTCCATATGTGTCAAAGATTGAACCAAGAAATGGGGACAGTTGTGACAAAAATGACAAACATTCTCATTCTGATAGTTAATGAAGATAGAGATTAAAAAATCACAAAATAAATATTTATGAGAATTGTTCCATTTGTAGATGTATTCTTTTTTTTTTTTTTTTTTTTTTTTTTTTTTTTTTTTCGGGCCTCTCT
>NW_020837950.1:44005474-44011149 GCF_003676395.1 Aethalodelphis obliquidens
GCCTCTCACTGTTGTGGCCTCTCCCATTGCGGAGCACAGGCTCCGGATGCGCAGGCTCAGCGGCCATGGCTCACGGGCCCAGCCGCTCCACGACATGTGGGATCCTCCCAGACCGGGGCACGAACCCGTGTCCCCTGCATCGGCAGGTGGACTCTCAACCACTGCGCCACCAGGGAAGCCCTGTAGACGTATTCTTGATGTACTTGTGTGGACAGGAGAATTCTATGACTTTCTATTCCGCCATCTAAATACCTCCCCAATAAATATTTAAATATAACTGAAACAATGTAAAAAAATGTTTAGGGACCTGTGAGAAGATACAAAGGGAGAATCTGGCCTAGTTGGGCTGGAGAGGGGGTGGTACAGAGATAGACAGTGTGGGCTTCTCTGAGGAAGTCTTAAATGGGAAGGGAAGCAGCTAACTGGATAAAAGGGGATGGAAAGTGAGGGCATACATTCTCCAGCAACTTCGTGATACACTGACAAAGGAACAGTTTAAACAGCATCCCCAGATCAGGACTTATTTTGGAGGCACAGTGAAAGTAATTATTCAAAAACCATGACCACAGAAAAGAAACTACTAGTCTGTTAATTTCATCAGCATGTTTTCCCATTGGTCACATATATTAACTAAAAATATAACCTGTTCAGTCTTTAGCATTCATGCCATGGTGATTAATTTATCTTGAAAGACTTTAAATTGTTCAACTTCCTTCTTCTCCCTGTGGTGGGTACAACTCATTTCCCCGTTTATGTTGTTTTTGCCACCCCTTCCTCACCAACCCCCGAGACAATTTAGCCTCTACTGCCTGAGAAGATCACAATACCCCCATATGCAAAAGTTCTTCTTTTTCCTGGTGATGAGTGCTCACCTATGAGCTTTTCCCTGACTACCCATGATAAAGAGCATAAAACCCCAAGAAAGAACAAGTGGCCTTTGTGTAAATAGGTCACACCTATCACATTTTATGCTCCAAGGCTGTTAATTTGGTTGGAATTTGCCTATGTAAATATATATTTTATTAAACTGGATAATGATACTTGGGCCCTAGCATGAACAAAGGATAATACTTTCCTGTCAGTGAAAGAAATAAAAGTGATTGCAAAAAAAAAAACTATAAACATTGCAAAACATTCTTTTGGCTATGACTAGGAACCCCAATAATGATGTCCTATTTGATGTTGCTTCAGTCTGGCACATTCAATAGTTATTTGTTTGTATAGTCATCTTAATAGGCATGGGATGAAGGGGTAGAAAGTGCAAATGACCTATGCTAAATGTCTCTACTTGTTTCCCAAACTAAGAGTATTAATATATATATTTTCTTTCTAGTACTAGTAATATATATATTTCTTTCTAGTAATATATATATTTTCTTTCTAGTACTACGGGGATTCATAGTCCTTGATTCAATGTCTTACTTAAACCTGGGATAAAGTAGATTATGTAGGAAATTATCTCTCTATAATTTTTAAATGATAAAGAAGGTGGAGGCACATTATTTTAACAGCTGCCCAGTCCACTAAGCATTACTAAATAATTGTCAAAGACTTGTCATTCTCCTCCAGACTGCCCTCCAGTCACTGATAAAGAGTACCACCATTTCTCAGTGTTTCCTGGAAATCCCATTCGAGTTTTCAAACCTCATTTTAAGGCACTTGATCACATTTAATGTTTTTACTTCCTTTCCCAGGTTTTTGCCCTTCAAATCCCTAACGAGAATCAATGCCTTAAAAATTTTTTCAGAACAGCACTTTATGCAAGTTTTGTAGAATTCACCAAGTACCCAGATCTCATGAACTAGGAGGTACCCTTGCTACGGTAATCTTTTGGCAAACCAATGGCAACCACCTGAAGCCAACTGTAAATTTAGATTTAACAGAACTGGAAGACACTGGCTTTTACCTAAATCCTGAAATGAATTAAACATCCCTGAAGATTGATCATTTTTCAGATGAAGTCTTTTATAGTTATGTATTTCACATATATTGTTTTTCCTGGAACTAGAATAAGATATGTGAAAATACCACAAGAAACACTTTTATTTGTGATATTTCCAATCCAGTTGGCAGGAGAAAGTAAAGACACATCACAGGAAAATTTATTCTTATGAGATTTCCAGCACAGCTTTGCATCCTCCAGAAAAATCCAAAGAAACATTTAAACTGGAGCCTCCAAACCTTTTGTCATCCATCCCTCACTATGGGACAGTGTCCTCTGTCATTTTGTACACTTTTGTATTAATGGGCAGATGGATATTCCACAATAAATAGCCTCAAGAATCATCCCAACCAAAAACTGATTTAAAAAATTCAGTGCAGATCCAAGCCAATTTTGTCAGCTTAGGTTAAAAGGTTTTGATTCTCAGACAGAGCATGTTTTAGAATGCAAAATGCAAAAGGAAGATGGCTTTTATCCATTGCTGCAAATAATCACTGTTTCCCCTGACAATAGTTCAACTACCTTAATGTTTTTTCTGTAATCAAGTTTAGGGTGAAACTACAAAATTGAGTCTTTTCTAGGCTTAGGACTTCCCTCTAATGATTCAGTCTGTATTTAAGGGCCCTACACTATTGACAGAGTCAATCTTCAACAACCATAACATTCTCATCTGTCAGCTCATTATTCAAAATTAAGCCAAAGCCACCATTATATTGAACATAGACTTTATATCCTGAGATAACCATAATTCATTCATTCATTTACTCATTCAACATACGTAATTACTGAGTGTCTACTCTTGTACCAGGTGTTGTGCTATTGCTTTTTACATTTTTATTCACATCTTATTAAGAAGAAATACTAGCTGTTAATATTGATATCTCCACTGACATCACACAACTGCAAACACTACCATCTCCTTCCTAGAACCAATCTCCTTACTTCCATTTGTTATTCTCTACACTCTGTTCTCTACAAATTGACCAAAATTATATTTCTCAAATGTAAATCAGATCATATTATTTCCTGTTGAAAATACTCTAAATCAGTAGGTCTCAGCCATGGACAATTTCGTCCCTCCAGGGGTATTTGACAACATGTGGAGACATTTAATTGTCACAATTAGGGGTAAATGTTACTGGCATTTAGTGGGTAGAGTCTTAATGCTGCTAAACATTCTACAGTGCACAGCACAGTCCCCATGGCAGAAAAGTACCTGGTCCAAATGTTAATAATGCCGCAGTTGAGAAACTCTGCTCTAAATCCAAATTCCTTCCCCTGATTTGCAAGCTCACGTAGCCTTGCTCCAGCCTCTCTCTCTTTTGCCTTCCCTCTGGTCACACTCTCCATGGCTCCGGATGCTCCCGCCATGCAGGATATACTTTGTATTCCTTGGACACCCCAAGCCAGTCTGTACCTCAGAACTCTTTAACTTGCTAATCCTTGTTCCTCTCTCTGGAATGTTCTTCTACCAAAACTTTGCATGCCTGCCTTCTTCTCAACATTTAGATCTCTAGTCACGTCATCTAAAGTAACTGCACGCATTTCACCCTCGTGAATCCCATTCCCATCACTGTGAATTTACCTTGTTCATTTCTGTTGTGTGCTCCCCTTAGAATGTAGGCTCAATGAGTAGCCAGTCTTATTCACTATTCTCTTCCCTACAACTGGAACTCTGTCACTCCCACTCTTCATCACCTGCAAGGCCCAGTTATAAAATCAAAACACAGGAAAAGAGATGGGGCAAAAAGGGAAATTGCAAAACTGTCAAAAAGTGAAAAGAACGTGGGT
Organism: Aethalodelphis obliquidens; assembly: GCF_003676395.1. Classification (NCBI taxonomy): domain Eukaryota; kingdom Metazoa; phylum Chordata; class Mammalia; order Artiodactyla; family Delphinidae; genus Aethalodelphis; species Aethalodelphis obliquidens. The sequence continues at coordinate 44,009,208 of NW_020837950.1, forward strand.
GCAAATAGACAATTCTAAACTTAGTGGAAGTAGTACGTAATTTTAGTGTTTGCTTCATTTTCGTTTAGGGTACAGTTTTAAGTGTTTTAAATGGATTAACTCATTTAATCCTCATATATCACCAGTCTCTTAAAAAATACTACAATGTTAGCACTATTATTATCCTGACTTTACACATAAAGAATGGCAGCACAGAGAGGTTCAGTAACTTGCTCAGGCTCATGTAGCTGTTGAATGTAGTGCTGGAATTTCCACACAGGGACTCTGCCTCTACAGCCCTGTTCTCTTAACCACCATGCCCTGAGCCAGGCAAAAAAACTGCCTGCTTAGAAAAATAAACAAATAGGGCCTAATTAAACTTAAAAGCTTTTGCACAGCAAAGGAAACCATGAACAAAATGAAAACCTATGGAATGGGAGAAAATATTTGCAAATGATGCGACCGACAAGGTGTTACTATCCAAACTATGTAAACAGCTCATACAACTCAGTATCCAAAAAACAAACAATCCAATCAAAAAATGAGCAGAAGACTTGAATAGATTTTTTCCAAAGAAGACATACAGTTGGCTAACCGGCACATGAAGACACCCAACATCGCTAACTATTAGAGAAATGTAAATCCAAGACCACGATGAGGTATCACCTCAAACCAGTCAGATGGCCATCATCAAAAAGTCTAAAAATAAATGCTGGAGAGAATGTGGAGAAAAGGGAAACCTCATACCGTGTTGGTGGGAATGTAAACTGGCACAGCCACTATGGAAAATAGGATGGAGGTTCCTTAAAAATCTAAAAATATCGATAGAACTAACATATGACCCAGCAATTGCACTCCTGGGTATATATCCAGAAAAAACGAGAACACGAATTGGGAAAAATACATGCACCCCACAATGTTCATAGCAGCACCACTTACAATAGCCAAGATATGGAAGCAATCCAAGTGTCCATCAAGAAAGGAGTAGATTCAAAGACTTAGTGTAGGGAAAGTTATACTAGTTTATATGTCAACTAGTACGAATGCATGCTTAAAATGTATGTAGAAGAAATGACTTCTAACAAATAAGAGAAATACTATGGAATGCCAAACCTATGCCCAGGCTTTGGTACCAGTTTCTACGGAATGTGCTTTATGATGAGATTCTATGGACTTCACTAAGTAATCCTTTCTTTAAAAGAGTGAAAATAGACCTACTTTATCTTGATTTGCTTTGAAGCCAAGAGCCCAATAGTCTCCAACACGTTTTAAAATAAAAATATAAATCCCCCAGGGGCACAGAGCACAGTGGCAAATGAATAAATCTAAGCATTCTCCTTTCTTCAGATTCTTGCTTTTCATTCTTAAAACTATGAAATAGTATTTATTAGGATGTCCCTATTCCAAGGTTCAAACATACTATATTGAAAACATGTGGGTATATTTGTCAGGGCTCATCATATCCTCCCTTCATATTAACAGGAAGCAGGGCTCAAAATCTCTGATCCCTGTAATATTATTATGGCTAGAGGAGAACACTTGGCGAAATAGTTCTTCTCCCTGTGGTTGTCAGGCCACATATTTCATCTTGCAAGTGTTGGCAGTGAGTTCAGCTTGCCACTCACAGATATGTTTATTGAAGCAATCACACTGATGATGAGTAGACATTGCTTCCTCCTTACACAAACAGTCCACAGGTACTGAAGGGACTTGTTCCTGTAAGTTCTATGTGACTTGAACTTTTCTATTTCAGCATAGGCACTCCCTCAGCACCTTTCTATCCCCTTCTCCAAAATTTAAATCAATGTTTCATCTCTATCATAAACTACTCAACTACCAACCCTGCCAAAAAGTGGCTGAGTGGGTCACTTTTAGTTTGCCAGTGTGTGTGTGTGTGTGTGTGTGTGTGTGTGTGTGAGAGAGAGAGAGAGAGAGAGAGAGAGAGAGAGAGAGAGAGAGAGAG
>NW_020837950.1:44011159-44055091 GCF_003676395.1 Aethalodelphis obliquidens
AGAGAGAGAGAGAGAGAGAGAGAGAGAGAGAGAGAGAGAGAGAGAGATGACAGCACTGATTTTTGAAGTACTGAGCATGAGATACCTAAGCTAATCCCTCCACTTCAAAAACACATTAACTCTAGAATTCATTAAATAATAGATTAGATTAAAGGAGATACCAGGCTGAGGCGATAGAGAACACTCTCTTACCACTAAATAAGATATTTGCAGTTTACTACTCTTGCAGCTAGAGTACGCCTAAAACTGGGATTCCCATAAAAGTTTTTAAGTGGTTGATGAGTAAAATGGCTCTTACACTAAAAGGTGCTGAAATATAAGGCTCCGCTCTGTCATGAACTTCTATGTAATCTAGAAACATTCTATGCCAAAACATAAATATGTTTGTATATGTATATATACATACAGGAAATACACGTATATGTATATATAAAACATATACATATAGTCATGTGATTCACTTTTTAAACACTGTCACGCTAATAAAATGGGCTTAATAGTTTTAATATTAAACTGAATATTTAATATTAAACTGAATATTTTATTCCTGATTATCTCCAGTTCTTGGGGAAAGTGAAACTCAGCCTCAAAGAGAGAAGTTATACATTGAATACTTGTCCCCCCGCCCCCAGAGTTCATGTGTGGAAACCACCCACCAAGGTGATGGTGTTTGGGTTGGTGGTGGAGGTGATTAGGTTGTGAAGGCTGGGTCCTCGTGAATGGAATTAGTGCCCTTGAAAGAGGGACCCTACAGAGCTCCCTAGCCCCTTCCCCCATATGAGATTATAGTGCTTGCACCTTGCTCTTGGACGTTCAGCCTCCAGAACTGTGAGAAATAAATGTTGTTTGTTTATAAGCTACCCAATCTGTGGTATTTTGTCATAGCAGCCAAACAGACTAAGTCAATTTTAAGGCTTAGTTTGTTTTACTCAAACAGCTGTCTCCCTTATAGCACATCTGGACTCAGATCTTAAGTCACAGGGTAGCACGGGAAGACAATAGGACACAGAGGAGTCTTTGCTGGGCACGTAGGAGAAAGGAGCCACTAGGAATAGATGGAAAGGGACAGAAAGTTAGATGCAGTGTCCTAGTTTTCCCTTACTCAGACAGGCGTGCACCTCTGGTGGAAACGTGTGGTCAAATCACCCAAATGCGCTTGGTGGAAAGCCCAAGGTTAGCAGCTCATGACCTGCACCCTCTCTGAGAGGCCAGCCTTCACAAGGCACCATGTGACAATCGAGTCAGAGCAGCAGAAAGGAAGTAGCTCCAAGAGGTGTCTAGGCAGCCAGTTCCAAAAGGCTCCGAAAACCAAAAGTGCTTCCTGAACTCAACTGATGGCAAGATATGACTAAGCTAATACAACGCTACTTATAATGTATATCATTTATCCACTTACTGCAATGTGTCTGATTACACCGTGCTGGCTATACGTGACATACAGATGATACACAGCCTTTCGAAAATCTAGAAATACGCACAAATCTCAAAATACACCTGGCCCCAATGGCTTCAGATAAGAGAGATGGAACTGTATTGAAAACTAAGAGTGACTTTACAGGCTCTTCTTCCATAGCACCTGTATGCATTCCTGACAAACTTTATATCCCGCAAAATTGCTCATGGGAAAATAAAGTGCAACCCGTCATGCAAATTCTATGCAAGTTTGTGAACAGAAGAGTAATAGAAGGAAACACTGTTACCTTATGAGGTAATCGCAAAAATAATAAACAACTAATAATAAACATAAATATCTTATGATCTCAGTAGGCTGCAGGCTTCCTCAGGGGATGCTGAAAGTGCACAAAAACATCGAGTGAGGATACAGAACAGGGGGAGCTCTGAGAACATGGGGAACAGCGACTGGCTGGGAGCTCAGGGTCCTGCAAAACTGAAGGTGCCCCTCTCTGAGGAGGGAGCCCACAGTACAACAGCTCATTTTGAACTTTCATGAAATAGAGCGGAAAGGGCTCCAGTCTGCAGAAGCTCAGTTGAAGGATGTCCTTTCCTGCTGAAAGTTCTCATTCTACTTCCACTGTTCTGGCTCCTTTTGCCATAGGAAAATTGTAACCCGGCTTTCACTTTAATCTGACATTATTCTGTTATTCACCAATCACAGACTCAGCTGTGCTTAAAATCACAGCCGTTGGAGTCTGATCGACTGGGACTGAACCCTACCTAGCTGAGCACAGTAAATGACAAAAACAGTAAAAAACTACCCACAATCCTGACCTCGAGGAGCTCACAACCCAGCCAGAATGAGTCCAGTAAGATGCTACACTAGAGCTGACGGTAAGTGACAGCTATGAGAAATGAATGAAAACATCTCTCTAGACTGAGACTTGACCAGGAAAAGCGAAGATTTAGCCAGGCCTAGAAGAATCAGCAAGCCATAATTTGTAGTCTCTTTTATTGTGAGATTGCTGTGGCCTAAGAGGAAGAACAATGAATCTGTACTTCATCAGCTGCTTCTCCTTGGACAAACCACTTAACCTTTCTAGGCCTTTATTAGTGAAAGCCACTTAATATTTTGCAGTGAAATTAGGTCAGATGAGATGCTAGATGTGAAAGTGCATTGAGGAAAGGGCTTCACAACGGAGAATAATAAAGCTAAGGTTTACTGAGTGCTTTCTAAAGCCGAGCACTTGTCCAAGTGCTTTATATAGATGTTTCCTTTAATCCTTTTAGATGTTAGAAATGTTCTATTATAAACCTGCACCTTCACAGATGAAAATCTGAGAGAGAAAGAGGTTAAAAGGTTAAACAAATTGGCTTAGCTCGAACAGTAAGCGGTAAATCCCAGATGACAGCCCAGGAAGGGTATGGGTAAAGAGCCCAGATTTTTTAACCACTAGAAGATGAACTTTTGGGGGGCAAAGGCTATGAATTAGTCACCTGTGCATCCCCAGCACAAGCACGGTGCTGGAGATGAAGTATCTACTCAAGTGTTGAATATATGGACACTTACATTGTCTGCAATTATTTATTTTAATATTTACAGTGTTTTCATATGTTCTATGACCATGAATCACGTACAATAACAGTAAACACCAGATGGTAGCATGACAAAAATGATCATTTCCGTAGATTCATAATTCTTAAAAGGATATTGGAGATCATCAATTTTTTTTTTTTCCCACAGATGTGGCTCAGAGAGGTTAGGTGATTTACCCAATAGCAACAAGTCTAGCTAGATCTCAAAATTTCCTATCTAACATTTTATTTTCCTACTACATCCTAAACAAGAATGTAAGTCATTTTGGCTAAAGAAGACTTTTTGAAATAAAGTCAAATTGGAGACTTATTATCATTCGAAATGTTCAGAACTCAGAAGCGGACATGTATATATTTTTATGTCTGGACAGATGCAAGGGAAATCTTTGATGGCAGAAAGCAGACTGTGAGAAATAGTCAATAAAGGGAGGCATAACATATATGACCCTTGACCTCTCTTTGTATGTTTCAGGGCATCAAAGGAATCTAGAAGAATTATACACAGGAAGGAGCAGTGTTTCTCAAACTTGCATGTGGTGCAATATGCTTACATGACAATGGTTGTATGGCAAACATGAGGTAAATGAACAAGTCATCTCCAGCCCAAGGTCACTGTCCCAGGGGCTCCAGCTGCCCTGAGCCACCTGAGGGCTAAGACCAACAGTAGGTTGTATATCTATAACCCATTCTCTCCAGTTGTTCTACTATGGAGGAGAGGAAAACAGAGCTTTAAGGAATTAAGGCTTGAGTTCAAACTCCAAAGTAAAAAAAAGGGAAATTTTTGCATAAGAATAATAAACTGGCTGCATAAACCCTCATGGAAGGAAAGTAATCCCACCTCCTATCTATCATTCATATACACTGCTGACCAAAACTTTCATTCAAACTTATGAGCTATTTCCCTATCACTTTAGCACTAAATCTGCCACTTCACAATAAAAGGCTGTATTCTATATGAGAGTTTCGGGCACATGGAAGAGTTTCTGAACAAGGACATTCCTGGATCAGTCTGAACCCACAGGTAACAATGAGTGATGAATATCCTTGGCATGAACACCACATACCCCATTGCAAGCTTTTTATTTTGCAAGCTGTCCAAACTGCCGCGTGAAAACCTCTATTAGATTCCCCAGAGCCATGAAGCAGGTAGAAGATTTCAGCAGCCCTGAACACGAGGCAGCCCACAAAAATATGGATTCAACTACAGGAAATAATAGACAGTCACCACTGTAAACTATTTTATGCCTGGAGCCAATCCACAAAACTAATGCAATAATAGAGATTCTAAGTAAAGCTGGAAATTGCTACCCAGGTCAGGCTACTCCCTGGAGCTCAGATAGGATTACTCTGGGTGCATTCTGGAACCCCACAGCTGGTCTAGGTTTTCATTGTCTCATATAATGAACTTGCACTATTTCCTTTAATAATCCTCAACCCCCTGCTTTGGACTGGATAGTCAGTCTGAATTTATCTTTTCCCAATTTTAGTTTTTCATTCTTTCCTTATTTCAGACAAAGCTGAAAAAAAAAATCCCATCTCCCTGTGGAATTATACCTAGATTTTCTTACTTAGCTCTTACCCTTTTGCAGCTCTTGCCTTTGCTCCTCTGATACACTGGTCACTTTTATCTGAAACCTGGCCAGCTTGTCAAATTCCCTCAGGTAATTCTAAAATCCAAAATAGAGGTATTATAATAGAAAGAACAGTTGATTGGTCAGGGAGCAACTTGCTCTCTATACTACTCTTCACATGTTTATTAAGAGAAAAGAAATGACTTGGTGCTATATGTCTCGGTTTTCCTATTCATAAAATCTAAAATAAGACATTGTGGTTTCTACCTGCCTCTTGTAACACTGGATTTTCTCCCAAACAAAAATGATTTCCTATTAATCTGGTATTGTGAGGATTCAAACTAATTTGTTGCTAGTTTCATAACATTGTACTTTGTCATGACAAATGAAGTAATAGTATATTTTCACCTTTATACTGTCTTTAACCCCACCAACCCATATTCCCATGCACCAGTCTTGAAGAATTTGCTATCAATGGCAGGAAATGCTCTGATGCAATTGTTTGAGCAACTGATGTGAAACAAATCATCTGACTCATAGAAAGATAGATGGACAATGCTTATAGGCTGACCCACACCAAGGAAATAGTATTGCTGCCTATAGTGGTTTCAGTTTGAGTTCCACTCCATTTGCAGTTAGTTATGGAACAAAAATCTATCAATTTATAATGCATAAATAATCCTTCCTTACCAGTCCTAGAAATGAAATGTCTACTAAAATTTGCAGTTACTGAGGAAGAAAACGTTATTCCAGTGAAGGTAACAAAACGTCATATCTTACACAAAATAATCTATCTTAAATCCTTGTTATCCAGACACATTAAAATAGCAACAGGGACTTCCCTGGTGGTCCAGTGGTTAAGACTTCACCTTCCAATGCAGGGGGTGCAGGTTTGATCCCTGGTCGGGGAGCTAAGATTCCACATGCCTCAGGGCCAAAAAACCAAAACATAAAACAGAAGCAATATTGTAAAATAGCAACAAAAAATTCCATTTTTGATGAGAGATTATCCCATAGTTAGAATCAAATGTCCTAGGAAGTAGAGTTGATTTTTAAAATTTTGTTTTTAGAGATGTGTAAGGTAGGCAGCCTCTAAGATGGCCCACAATGATTGCCACCACCTGGTGTTCGTGCTGTGTAATCCTTAAGTGTGAGCTGGCCAAGTGACTTGTTGTTCACCAATAGAATTGGAAAGGTAATAAGATGTTATTTCTGTGATTAAGCTACAAAATATTTGACTTCCATCTTGCTAGAAGTCTCTCTCTCTCTCTTCCTCTTGCTGGATTTGATGAAGCAAGCCATCACGGTGAGAACTCGCATATGGCAGAGGACTAGGGGAGGCTTCCAGGCAGCAGTCAGCAGGAAACTGAGGCCCTCAGCAGAACAGTCCACAGAAACTAAATCCCGCAGACCTTTCTGTAATCAAACCTCAGGTAAGACTCCAGGATTGGCTGGCACCCGATTGCAGTCATGTGAGAGATCCTGAAGCAGAGGACCTGGCTAAGCCACACTCATATTCTTGACCCACAGTAACTATGAGATAATGTGTGTTGCTGTAAGACAGTAAGTTTGGGAATCATTTGTTATGCAGCAGATGACTAATACAATCTGCAGGTCATGTATTGGGGAAGGAAGCAAAAAAAGGCAAGGAGAGCATTCTAACTATGATTTGGGTCTGACATCTAATAAAGGATAGAGAGAGGGAGGGAGAATGGGGCTGCAAGAGTCCAGTACTATGGTATAGTCCTAGGCAAAATTGGCCCACTTCTTGCCGGAATGATCCTGCCTTAGCACCATGACGATGCTCAGTCACTGGCTGAGAGCAGTCTGAAAGAATCATATTCCTGACACAAATGTGGTGGTGAATCCAGAGGGTAGTATCTGGAGCCCCACAGCAGGTGATCTTGACTGGTGCATTTCCATGCTACAGAAAGAGAAGCAAATATCACAAGACTGGAAAGAAAAGAGAAGGTATAGTTGCTTTTGAAGTCATATAGCTTCTTGCAGCTTGTTCCACCTTTTCAGCCGTGTTGCCCAGGGTGGGCAGGAGTTAAGAAAACTTGAGGAGGTAGGACATCAGTGCTATCACCACTTCTCTGCATCACCCTCACTGACATCTCATCTGCTGGGTCAACAGCCTCTATCATTTTCATCTAGAAATCTCTTGCTTTACTGAGTAGGGAATATAGGATGATTGCATTCTCATTCAAATGTGTCTTTTTTTAAAAAAAAATGTTTCTTTAAGGACAAGAATGACTGGGAATGAAGGGATAGAAAGAAAAACTTGACTTTATTGAGGAAAAATGAGACAAAAAGCAGACAGGGAGAAATGCCATCATGTATTTTACGTCTTTGAATGATTATTGAGCACATTTCAGTGAGCATGAGCCTCTTTTATTTTACAAGACAGAAATTTGTCATGTATGTGAGGAAGCTGAACATGACTGTCAACAACTTTTCAATTAATTTTGAAGTGCTTACATTTATTAACCAGAATTTTTTAAACTGATCTTGTTCATAGTCAAAGTTTTAGACCCACTGTGCCAGTCTGCCATAGAAGAATACTGAAGAAAGGGCTAGGAACTTCAAAGAAGGAGAAAGATTACAGTAGATGAATTATATGAGACCAAAGAATTTACCAGTTGACTGTATTCCCAGGAGGGACTAAAGGACCTTCCCTTCACTGAGGCTACATTGGTAAACTCAGAGAGGCTGTTTTCTGAGGGCCAAGAGTAAGAGTAGGGTATGCTTCCATGGGACTTCCATGAGACTCTCTAATGTCAATATGTATGACATGATTCCAGAATAACAAAGGCCAGATTTCAGCATTCAATAATTAGAAGCAACATGGATATAATTACTGTAATAGGTAGGAAGACCAGAGTAAAAAGCAGGATCCCTTGACCATTGGAACCTACAGCAATGACTAAAAGACCATCCTGTTCCCAGAGGCAAGACAGATGTGCAGCCAATGAGAGTGTTTCTAGACCTATGAAAACATAAGAGATCAAGAGCTGGTGAGCAAAGGCCAAAGTCAACCAACTTATTTGTTCCTTGGTTCCTCACCCATCTCTGGTTCTAAACTAATTCAGAGCCAGTCAACTGAAAGGAAGTCAAATTGCCCTGAGAAAGGACTCCATTTGGAAGCTCACTCAGCTACAAGCCAAAAGAATTATATATAATGTGTATTACATTATGCTCCAAAGGGACCTACAGCCATGTTTCAGGATAACTACATAGGAAAAAAGGAAATCTCCAGATCTTTTGAAAATTATTAGATATAGAGTCATAGCAGACACTGATATACTAGTGGAAACAAAATGTCGTACGAACTCCTCTATTAAACTGAGTGTAATTGGTTCAAAGAGTCTATAGGTCCACTCCTGGCAAGTTCCCCTGTCCCTGAGTGCATAATCAGAATGGGTATGTTTAGCAACTTTTAGAACTCTCACATTATTTTCTGACATGTGGCGTAACAGCCATCAGAGTGGAAAGGGTCAAGTGAAGCCCCTAATACTGTCCCCAACATCCAATATAGTATATCAAAAGCAATACCACATCTCTGTTTGGAATTTTGGATACTACTGCTATCCTCAGAGTCAAAAGATTCAAGGTTTTGCTTCTTTTTATGCCCCCATTCAGAGAACCAATATATCCTTTCCAAAAGAGAGGGAATAAAAGGATACATGATTGTAGACCTTTAGAGGATGAGAGACAAGTATGTCTGAGGCACGTGGACAGACGTACGGAAGTGGGGACAAACTGTACGGATCTCTGCCTCACATTCATGCCCACCAGAGAACATCTATAGCAGAGCAGACACTGAAGACCCTGAGGACCAAGATAACTCATCCAGTAGGTAAGCCAGATTTTGTCCTTAGCCACCCCAGGGCTAGCACAATGGGTTCATAAATAGAGTGTCCATGGTGTCAGGGATGGAGGTGACATATGGGTCCATCACCTTGGGATCAGCTTCAACAATGAGTACTGTGGCTTATTGCACTAACACTCCCATTAAAAGGGTTGTTTTTTGGTTGGGGGGTGGGTTGTTTTGGTTTCTGTTTGCTTTATCTTTAAGAAATTATGGCCAGCTACCACCCTTGAGTGTCAATAACAGAGTGGAAAACAACATATGGGGTATGAATGTATCTGGGTAACACAACAGATGCTCTGTCACAGGCACTGTTGATTCTCTAAACCATTTCCCCCATAGCAAAAGCAATGGAAGAGAATTTAAAACATGCTGATAGCTTCCCTTCCCAGGTGCCTATTCTCTTTTCCTCTCTGCCTAAGTGTTTTCTCTAGCACCTTGGAAGCTCACTCAACTACAAGCAGGTGCAACCTGCAAGTATGGGACCGTCAACACCCCAGAGGCAACTCTCAACAGTAAAGATCCTGGGCTGCTGAATCACCAGCAGTCATTCCCCATCATTCATGGAATGACCGACATGTGATCTACATGGTTTCTTCATTGAACAGTATTGAGCCACAATTGCCTACCATAGTAACCCATTCATTGATGCATCCTTTATTAACTTTTCTCCCTTTTCTTATTTCCTATCATCCTTCCTGAGATCACCTCCCTTATAGAGGTGATCTCTATAAGGGATCACCTTATAAGGGATCTCTATAAAGGATCACCAAATTCTTGTCCTAGGTCTACTTTTGAAAGAACACAACCTAACACAATATTGATGGTTTAAAGCAATAATAATAACAATGCCTTGTATAAGTTAAAATATAGATAGAAATAAGATACAGAGCAACAATAACATAAACGTCCATGGATTGATAAATGAAATGTTCTATAATTTTTACTAAGAAGAGTGTAAAATTACCAACCAACATACATGTTATAATCTTTAAAATGATCACTAAAATTTAATAAAAGAATGTAGTATAGAGGATAGAAATCAAGATGGTGGAACAGAAGGACATGGAGCTCACCTCCTTCCAAAAATACATCAAAAATATATCTACATGTGGAACAATTCTCACAGATTACCTACTGAACACTGGCAGAAGATCTCATACGACCAAAATTTCAAGAAAGATCACCAGGTAACTGGATAGGCTGAAAGGGAGAAAAAAAGGAATTGGGATAGGACCTGTGCCCCTGGGAGGGAGATGTGGAACAGAAAAGGTTCCCTCACCCTGGAAACTCCCTTCAACGGCTAGGAGATCAGCCTGGACAGATAGGGAGCTTCAGAGGCTCAGGACAGTACAGCAGGCTTGTGGCAGGCAGAAGAGAGGCCAGACCACCTCACTGAAGCCAGCCCAAGATGAGTGTCTGCTGGTGCATGCAGAGGCTGAGTGCTGAAACTTGGGCTTCAGTGGAAAGACCTGGGGAGAGAACTGGGGCCGGCTGCTCAAAGACAGCCCAAAGGAGCTGGAGTGTGGCCTGGGCCACAACTCTGGGGGAAGCAGGACAGAGCCCAGGTGTGCCACTGAAACCCCAATATCAATGCATGCTCTGCCCTTCCCTTCATAGCCTCTTTCTCAGTGTGCTCACAGTGAATGCAGCTCCACAGCTGCCCACACACAGAGGCAGGGCTGAAATCTGAGCCAATTCCCCAGGGACTTTGGAAGTGGGGCTAAAGTTTGAGCCATGTCTCCGTGGCTTTGGAGGATTTATGCAACCAGCACCTTTGTGAGCTCAGCACCTGCGGGACATCTGAGCAGATTACCTGGCTGGGCGGATCTGGCATGAGCAGCTGTGAGCTTTGTGGGCCTGTGCACAGAGAGGCGAGGCTGAGGTCTGGGCTGACCCTGTAGCTCCCACAGCAGGTCCAGGTGCGCAACTTCTTGCAGTTATGCTGGATCCTGGTGCTTGGCTTTAGCAGATTCGTGCCAGCAGATCTGCACTGCCGGATTTGTGAGCAAAGTGCCTGAGGGACATCTGAGATGACTGCCTGTATTTGCAAGGCCAAGGCAGGGCCAAGGGCAGTGCCAACACAGTGTACATGGGTGACAGGCGACACCACGGAGTGCACTTCCCAGTGGACAGCTCCCGCAGAGGAATACTCAGTGTCTCCTCTCCCAGCAGAAGCACTCCAGTCCCACCTACCTCATACCACAGCTCAGAAACTGATCTGGGGGCTTCTACTCTGACAACTGGGGAGCAGACCCTGCCCCTGAGAGGGCTGTGACAACCACAGAGCAAAGAGGAGGCCCCACTCAACATCCAGCACAGGCTCTGGTCACCACACCACCAATCACACCCACTCTTCTCAAGGGGATAATGGCCAGCACACACTGAGGAAACACAAGGCAGGCATCCATACTAAAAACAGTCATAGCACCAAAAATATTAGACTCACACTGGCTACACAGGGACGCTGCCACACAGAAACAGCCCTTCAAGACCTCAGTAGATAACTGTTTCTCCTAAATTCATAGAGTCAGAGGAATATAAGTAAAATGAAGGAGAAGAACCACTCCAAATTAAAAGAAGAGAAATCCCCTGAAAGAACAAACAATGAAACAGACCTCTCCAGTCTACCAGATCCCAAATTCAAAAGGGAGGTAATAAAAATACTGAAGGAATTAGAAAGTCTATCAATAGAAATGCAGATCACTGTAACAAGGAACCAGAAACCATAAAGAGAAGCCAACTAAAATTAGAAAACACATTTGCTGAGATGAAATCCAAGCTAAAAGCAATAAACAGCAAGCTAAATAATGCAGAAAAATGAATACATGATCTGGAAGGTAGAATAATGGAAATCACCCAATCAGAACAGCAGATAAAAAGACAAATTTTAAAAATGAAGCAATAGACGAGACCTATGGGATAATAAAAGGCAAGCCACAGGGATCCCAGAAGGAGAAGAAAAAGCAAAAGGGATCAAAAATGTATTTGAAGAAATTATGACTAAAGACTTCCCAGAACTAAAGAAGGAAACATATTCAGGTGCAGGAAGCACAGAGGGTCCCAAACAAGATGAACCCAAGCAGACCCACACCAAGACATGTTATAATTATAATGGTGAAAGTTAAAGGCAGGATTCTAAAAGCAGCAATAGGAAAACAAAGATTTAGTTACAAGGGAACCCCCATAAGGCCATCAGCTGATTTCTCTATAGAAATGTTGCAGGCCAGAAGGGAGTGGCAAGATATATTCAAAGTCCTGAAAGGGAAAACCCTGCAACCTAGTACACTCTACTCAGCAAGATTATCATTTAGAACAGAAGGAGAGGAAGAATTTCTCAAATAAGCAAAAACTAAAGGAATACAGCAATACTAAACCAATCCTAAAAGAAATATTGAAAGGTCTTATCTAAATAGAAAAGAAGAAAGAATCTATAGAAAAGATAAAGTTACAAATGGAAAGTACATCACTTAAATTAAGGCAGTACACAGATTTTAAAAAATCAAAAAAATTTTGTGTAAGTGATGAAAACTACAATGAACAGCAAAAGGATAAACATGAAGATGTAAAAGAGGACATCAAAATCATAAAATGTGGGGGACAGGAGTAAGAAAAAGTAGATTTTTTTTTGAATGTCTTTGAGCCTATATGACTACCAGTCTAAAGCAATAGATAAAGGGGTTAACATGCTTGAAAAACATGGTAACAATAAATGGAAAACATTCCATTGATTCACGTATATCAAAAAGAAAACAAGCATAATAAAAAGAAAATCATCAAACTACAAAAGGAACAAAGAAGAAATACAAAATCAACTGGAAAACAAGGTTTAAAATGGCAATAAATACATATCTACCAATAATTACCTTAAATGTCAATGGACTAAATGCTCCAATGAAAAGACATAAAGTGGCACACTGGATAATAAAACAAGAGTCTACAGTATTAAGAGACCCACTTTAGGGCAAAGGACACACATAGATTGAAAGTGAGGGGATGGAAAAAGACAATTCATGCAAATGGAAGTGACAAGAAAGTGGGTGTAGCAATACTCATATCAGACAAAATAGACTTGAAAACAAAGGCCATCAAGAAAGATAAAAAAGGACACTATATAATGATAACAGGATCACACAAGAAGAGGATATCACACTGGTTAACATATATGTATCCAATATAGGAGCAACTAAATAAATAAAACAAATACTAGCAGACAGAAAGGGAGAAATTAACAGGAATACAATAATAGGAGGAGATTTTAACATCTCACTGACACCAATGGACAGATATTCCAGACAGAAAATCAGTAAGGCAACAGAGATCCTAAGTGACACAATAGAACAGTTAGACATAATTGGTATTTTCAGGACATTATAACCAAAACAAAAAAAAACCCGAAAATACATTATTTTCAAGGGCACAGGGAACACTCTCTAGGATATACCACATATTAGGACACAGAAGAAGCCTCAACAAATTTTAGAGGATAGATATTATTTCAAGCATCTTTTCTGACCACAGTGGCATGAAACTAGAAATCAACCACAGAAAGAGAAATGAGAAAAAAATGATTCCACAGAGACTGAACAACATGCTACTAAAAAACCAATGGGTCAGTGATGAAATCAACGAGGAAATTAAAAAATACCTTGAGACAAATGAAACTGAAAACACAACCATAAAAAAATCTATGGGATGCAGCAAAAGTAGTCCTATTAGAGAATGTCATAACTATATAGGCCTTCCTCAAAAAACAAGAAAAAAAAATCTCAAGTAAACAACATAACCTGGGGTTTCCCTGGTGGTGCAGTGGTTAAGAATCCACCTGCCAATGCAGGGGACACGGGTTTGAGCCCTAGTCCAGGAAGATCCCACATGCCACAGAGCAACTAAGCCTGTGCACCACAACTACTGAGCCTGCGCTCTAGAGCCTGTGAGCCACAACTACAGGTCCCACATGCCACAACTACTGAAGCAAGTGTGCCTAGAGCCCATGCTCTGCAACAAGAGAAGCCACCGCAATGAGAAGCCCGCGCACCGCAACAAAGAGTAGCCCCCACTCACCACAACTAGAGAAAGCCCGTGCACAGGAATGAAGATCTAATGCAGACAAAAATAAAAATAAATAGATTAAATAAATTTGAAAAACATAACCTACCACCTAAAAGAATTAGAAAAAGAAGAACAAAACCTAAAATCATCAGAAGGAAGGAAATAATAAAGAACAGAAAGGAAATAAATAAAATAGAGATTTTTTTAAAAAAAGAAAAAGAATCAATAAAACCAAAAGCTGGTTTTTTTGAAAGAGTAAACAAGATCAACAAACCTCTGGTCAGTCTCAGCAAGAAGAAAAGAGAGGATCCAGATAAACAAAATAAGAAAATAAAGAGTAGAAATAACAATCAATACTGTAGAAATACAAAAATAAATAAATAATATAAACAATTATATGCCAACAAACTGGACAACCTAGAAGAAATGGACAAGTTTCTAGAAACATACAGCCCATCAAAAGTGAATCAAGAAGAAATAGAAAGAAAGAAATTTGAAGGACTGATCACTACAAGTGAAATAGTAACAGTAATTAAAAAAAAAAAAAATCTCCCTGCAAACAAAGGTCCAAGACCGGATGGCTTCCCTGGGGAATTCTACCAAACATACAAAGAAGAACTTATAGCAATCCTGCCCAAACTCTTTCAAAAGACTGAAGAGGAAGGAACACTCCCAAAGTCATTCTATAAAGCCACCATCACCCTGATACCAAAACCAGACAAAGACACTACCAAAACAGAAAATAACAGGCTAATATCTTTGATTAATACAGATGCAAAAATTCTCAATAAAATATTAGCAAACCAAATCCAACAACACATAAAAAGATCATACACCATGACCAAGTTGGATTTGGATTCATCCCAGGGTCACAAGGATGGTTCAACATATGCAAAACAATCAATATGATACACCACATCAACAAAAGGAAAGAGAAAAACCACATGATCATCTCAATAGATGCAGAAAAAACATTTGACAAAATTCAATGTCCATTCATGATTAGAAAAAAAAAAAACTCTTACCAAGATTATAGAGGGAACATATATCAACATAACAAAAAGCTATTTATGACAAACCTACAGCCAACATAATACTCAATGGTGAATAGTTGAAAGCCTTCCCACTAAAATCTGGAACAAGACAAATATGTTCACTCACCCCACTTCTACTCAACATAGTATTGGAAGTCCTAGCCACAGCAATCAGACAAGAAAACGAAATAAAAGGTATCCAAATTGGAAGGGAAGAGGTAAAAGTGTCATTACATGCATTCTATACTACATATAGAACACCCTAAGGACTCCACACAAAAACTACTAGAACTGATAAACAAATTCAGCAAGGTAGCAGGATACAAGATTGACATACAGAAATATGTTGCATTTCTTTACACTAACAATGAAGTATCAGAAAGGAAAAATAAAAAAGCAATGCCTTTTAAAATCACATCAAAATTATATTTTGATATACAAATAATATACAAAAAATCACTAAAATACAAAAAATCACTAATTGTAAAGATTGATATACTGGCCCATATTAACACTAAAATTAAGATATAAATATAAAATTAAGGTTATTTTAGGAATAAACCTGACCAAGGAAGTGAAAAACTTACATGTTAAATACTATAAGACACTGATAAAGTAAATTGAAGAAGATTTAAAGAAATGCAAAGATAACCCATGCTCTTGGATTGGAAGAATTAATGTTAAAATGGCCATATTACCCAAAGAAATCTACAGATTTAATGTGATCCCTATAAAATTACGTTGACATATTTCACAGAACTAGAACAAATAATCCTAAAATTTATATAGAACCACAAAGTACCCAGTATTGCCAAAGCAATCCTGAGGAAAAAGAACAGAGCTGGAAGCATAACCCTCCCAGACTTCAGACAATACTACAAAGCCACAGTAATCTAAACAGTGTGGTATTGGCACAAAAACAGACATATGGATCAATGGAACAGAGAGCCAAGAAATAAACCCACAAAGCTACAGTCAATTAACCTTCGACAAAGGAAGCAAGAATATACAACAGAGAAAAGGCAGTTTCTTCAGCAAGAGGTGCTGGAAAGTCTGAACAGCCGCATGTAAATCAATGGAGTTAGACCACTCCCTCACACCATACACAAAAATAAACTCAAAATCACTTAAAGACTTAAATATAAATCAGGACATTACCAATTCCTAGAAGAGAACATAGGCAAAACATTCTCTGACATAAATCATAACAATGTTTTATTAGGTCAGTCTCCTAAGGCAATAGAAATGAAAGCAAAAATAAACAAATGGGACCTAATCAAACTTATAACCTTTTGCACAGCAAAGGAAACCATAAAGAAAATGAAAAGACAACCTACAGACTGGGAGAACATATTTGCAAATGACGCAACTGACAAGGGATTAATTTAGAGTATACACAAACAGCTCATACAACTCAATAACAAAAAACAAACAACCCAATCAAAAACTGGAAGGAAGACCTAAATAGACATTTCTCCAAAGAAGACATACAGATGGCCAATAGGCACATGAAAAGCTGCTCAACATTGCTAATTATCAGAGAAATGCAAGTTAAAACAATGAGGTATCACCTCACACCAGTCAGAATGGCCATCATCAGAAAGTCTACAGATAATAAATGCTGGAGAGGGTGTGGAGAAAAGGGAACCCTCCTACACTGCTGGTAGGAATGTAAATTGGTGCAGCCACTATGGAGAACAATATGGAGCTTCTGTAAAAAAGTAAAAAATAGAACTACCTTATGATCCAGCAATCCCACTCCTGCACATATATCCAGAGAAAACTCTAATTCAAAAAGATACACGCACACCTATGTTTGTAGCAGCACTATTTACAATAACCAAGACATGGAAGCAACCTAAATGTCCATTGACAGATGAATGGATAAATAAGATGTGGTATACACACACACACACACACACACACACGCACACACAATGGAATATTACTCAGCCATAAAAAAGAATGAAATAATGCCACTTGCAGCAACATGGATGGACTTAGAGATCATCATATGAAATTAAGTAATTCAGACAGAGCAAGACTAATATCATATGATATCACTTATGTGTGAAATCTAAAATATTATACAAATGAACTTATTTATACAACAGAAACAGACTCACAGACATAGAAAATTTATGGTTACCCAAGGGGAAAGGGGGGTGAGGGATAAATTAGGAGTTTGGGATTAGTAGATACAAACTACTATATATAAAGCAGGTGAACAACAAGGTCCTACTTACAGCACAGGGAACTATATTCAATATCTTATAAATTATAAATATAAAAAGAATATGAAAAAATATATATATACAAATATATAACTGAATCATCTTGCTGTATACCAGAAACTAACATAACATTTTAAATTAACTATACTTCAATTAAAAAAAAAAATAAAGTTTGGGAAAAAAGAATGTAGTATATCTTGCAAACTAAATTATTATAAAATATAATTTAATCAGGGCAGTAAGAAAATAAAAGGAACACTAGACAAGAAAAAATTTGTAAATAAACAAAAAAAAGAACATGTAAATTGTTAGATTTAAACTTACATAGATCAGTAATCACACTAAGTGTAAAAGGCCTAAAGCACCAGACAGAGACAGACCAGAAAGGAAAATTTATCTGTGTGCTCAGTAAAAAACACATTTTCTTTGCCTGATTTCCCCAGAAAACAGAACTGAGGCAAAAAATCATGTACAGTTCCAATGTACAGTAGTGAAAGACAAGGGGAGTGATTCAGAGAAGGAGGGCAAACAAAGCATTTAGAATAGGAATATAAGTTCATAATATCAGGAAAGGGAAAGATTGGTAATGAAAAAATCACTAATTTAAAAAGTTCTGGGGGTCTAATGTACAGCATGGTGATTATAGCTAATAACACTGTATTATAGAGTTGAATGTGGCTAAAAGAGTAGATCTTAAATGTTCTCATCACAAAAAATGGTAATTATGTGATGAGATGGAGGTGTTAGCTAATGCTTTTGTGGTAATCATTTCACAAAACATAAGTTCATCAGAACAACACATTGTACACCTTAAACTTACATAATGTTATGCGTGAATTATATCTCAATAAAGTTGGAAAAATAAAATACACAAAATAAAATACAAAACAAAAAATCACTAATTGTAAAGGTAAAGATTGATATACTGGCCCATATTAACACTAAAATTAAGAATATTTATTTATTAAAATACAACCCTAAGCAATTAAAAGGTTAACCACGGGGTGAAAAAAATATATGTTTTTAACATATACAACAAACAGCTAGTAAGTTAATATAAAAGGAATTCCTTGAAACTAATGGGAAAAAGACATAGACAGACAACCCAACAGAAAAATAGGCAAGAGAACTGAACAGATATTTTTGGAAAGAGGATATTCAAACAGCAAATAACCATGTAAGCAGATGCACAACTTCATCATAATCAGGAAAATGAAAACTAAAATGACATGAGCTATCACTGCACAGCCTCCACGTGGCTAAAATCTAGACAATTGACAATTGCAAGTTTTGGCAAGCATGCAGATCAACAGAAACTCTTTTATGGTGCTCTTGGGAAGGTAGTTCAACTGCCTTGAAAAACCATTTATCAACTACCACAGTTGAAAATATGCATCCTCCACAGGCTGATTTTACTCCTACCTAACCGAAGTGCATGCATACACGATCCAAGAGACAAGGACCACAGCATCACTATGTCCATCAACTATAGAATGAACGACAGATTTTGGTATGTTCATAAATGTAATATTATGGTAAACAACATACAACTACACTCAACAATGTGGAGTAATCTTTAAAATGTAATATTTAGTGAAAGAAGCCAGATACAAAATAATATATAATGTATATTTCCACTTAAGTGAAGTTCAAAAAAGGGAAAATTAACTGTATTGTTTAGAAATGCATTTAACATACTACAAATAAAATCAAAGAAATGATTCCCATAAAAGGAAGGATAGTGGTCCCCTTTGGGGCAGAAACAGGATAGTAATTGGGTGGAGGGAAAACTTCTGAGGTGCTGACAATGTTCTATTTCTTGTTCAAAATGAATGTTACACAAGTTTACACTTTGTGATGAGTGAGATATGCATTTGTTTTGTATACTTTATCTGTTATAGTTCATAAAAAAAGGCTTTTAAGGAATGCAACTGTACAGAGCAAACAAACCACCCCCGGGGGAAGTAAGGAAGTACTTCTCTTTTTTTCCCCTTTTGCATTTTGAAACTTTTTTTTTTAAATTGAAGTATAGTTGATCTACAATGTTGTGTTAGTTTCAGGTGTATAGCAATCGATTCAATTATACATACATATATATCTATTTTTTTTCAGATTCTTTTCCCTTATAGGTTATCACAAAATATTGAGTACAGGTCCCTGTGCTATATAGTAGGTCCTTGGGGAGTACTTCTCTGTAATCGATGACCTTAGGCTTATGTCCTTGGCCTCACTCTAGTGATAAGTCACAGGTGCATCAATCGTTTGTATAGAGTGAAAAAAAATCTACCTTCTTGCTGTGTGATGACATTTGATGGACAAATTATATTTGTAACCCTCCCCCACATTTTACTGCATGTCAGTAAAATTAAGTACAATCCCGCTTAATAAGCACCTCCATTTTCTTTATAGCTAGATTTTTATCAGTGTCTACCTAGGAAAGCAACACTTCTTGAACAGTGTGACAATGCTATGAGACATGTTTTGTGAAGCTTCTTTTCAAAATTTCCTAATGACTTAATAGCTGTCTTGTTCATTCTCATGCCCATGACCCTCTTCTCATACTGTTCTCGTAAAAGGTCATGATATCCAGTGGCTCTCAATCCAATTGCTCTTTTTTGTGTTTTTCATATTCAATCTCTCTGCCTAAGGCAATACTTTTATCATCTCCAATTTGCAAAGCACAAATCAAATTATGCCTCTATTGTACATAAACCCTAATAACTTCCTCACAGAACAAAGAATAAACTTCCTTAAAATGTGTTTAAACCCCTCCAGAATACAAATTCCAACCTTTCTCCCCAACCTCTTTAAATCCACCTCCCCTAGAGACAGAGATGTACACACACACATTACTTCCCAGTACACACTTCGGTTATCTTCCACAGACCTCTGTTCAAACTTATTTTGTCTGTAATACATAACAAAACCAGCATCAAACATGAAAAGTAAAATTTCACTTACAAACCTAGATGAAAAATAATAAATATTGACCAATTTCAAAAGAATAATACATTATGAAAAAATAGTTTTAATGCAAAGAAGCAGGGAACATTCACTGGAAATTTTAATAATGTAATCCACAGTTACAACAAAAGGGAACAACTCTTAACTTTGTAAAGGGTATATACCAACAACCTATAACAAACATCTCAATAAAGACAGAAATAAGGCAAGGATGCCATGATTCCACTAATATTTAAGTCCATATTGATTTGTTATCAATGGAATAAGCCAGAAAAAAAGAATAAAGTTATAAATACTTGAAATGAAAAGACAAAACCATAACTATTTCTAAGAATCAACCAAAAACTTAGAACACAGCAAAATGAAACAGGCTTATTTGAAAATCTACAGAACTTCCTGCACCACGTGAAGAAGACAGTGTGTATTTGTCCTTGGAGTCAGAGCTTTCCTGAATGGGTCCCTTGAGGGCTCTCATCCGCTTTGTTCTAATACCCTCAGATACCCCCAGCATCCTCCACAATGCCATGCAACCAACAGAAGTGTAATAAATTGTTGAATTGAATCAAACAGAAGTCTCTTGAAGATAATATCCAAGTCTGAGTTACAGCAGGGTGAAAAGGGCAATGACAAGACTAGTTGGTTAAAAAGAAGAGATTAGAGCAGGATTGTTTGCTGATGGAAATGATCCAGTAGAAGGAGAAGGATTGGTTATCTCCCATTTTGCCTATATCATCAAAGGAGTAAACAAACAATGCCAGGAAATATATAAATGTCCAATATTTCAATTTATCAGTCTTACTCAACTACTTCTAGTTTAACCTTATCCATGGTCCCAGAATGTACTATCCCTATCCCGGTGACCATGTCCCCCAAGAGTCGCAGAGAAATCTGAAAAAAATGGGGTCAATCCCGTTCCCCTGCAATTTTGCAATTGAGATTCTGATAAGCCCAAGCCAGCCAGCTGTGAGGAGATGAACTAAAAGGTCATGGAGAATCAGATCCCAAGTTTGCACCATCATAGGCAAAAGCCCCTGCAAACTGCAATAATGGAGAAATAGAATCAATGAACAAGCTTGTTTATACAGCAGAGGACAGAGCAGATATGCAGGTAGAAGCAGAGATCAAAAACCATAAAAGGAAAGGGAGAAAGGGAGGCAGGGAGGGAGGGAGGGAGGGAAAGATGTGGAGGAGAGAGAAAGACAGAGAGAGGGCAGCTGCCTGGGTCCTTGACGTTTTCCCATTTTGTTTCTGTTCTCATAAGGCCTGACTGCAACTCGTTCTTCTACCTCCATGTTTTCACAATAAATCCCTTATATGGGCATGACCAAATGTGAGTGGTTTCTGTTACAACCCCAGAATCCTGACTCCTGACCAAAAAATAATTCAATGGTACATTATTTCAGACTCCAAGTCCTCTAGGACAGTACCATCTAATAGCCTGCAATGTAAGCCACATATGTTATTTTAAATTTTCTAGTAGCCACACTTTAAAAAGAAGGCATAGATGGAATTAATTTAATATATATTATTTAAGCTAATAGATTCAAAATAGGATCGTTTCAACCTGTAATCAATGAAAAATAATCTATACATTTTACATTCTTTTTTTGTAGTAAGTCTTCAAAATCCAGTGTGTATTTACACGTACAGCATATCTTAATGTGAATGTGCTATATTTCACATATCCAGTGACCACATGTGGCCAGTGGCTGCCATAATGGGCAGCACGGTTCCAGAAGCTCAGAGAGGGGAGAGACCAATGTGCATACAGTAAAAGGGCCTCGGGGAGCTATCCTGGGGGAGCAGTGCTGAGACATGCAGAAGGAGAACACGTTCGGGCATCCCAGGTGAGAAGGGCCTGGTAAGCCAAGAGACGGAGACTAGAATTAGGATAAACTAACAAGAAGAGTGAGGTATTCCACCAACAAACAACAAACTTTTAGCCAGTATCCCAGAAAACATTGTTCGATCATCTTAAATGTGGGTATGCATGCTTTCCTGAAACAAATTTCATTTCTAAAGGTGGAATGAACATTCCATTTATCACCTTCAGTGAATTTGGAGCCCCTCAAGATCTGTCATTTTGCTATTTTGGGGGGACTTCTGTGACCTCTCTAATTCAGGAGCCAGTGATAGGTATTTTATAGACTAAGAACCCCAAGAACAAGAGAATAAAATTATTCCCACTGTCACCACCTTTCTGGAAAAAAAAATACCTGCGTCTAGGCCTCAATATCAGAGGTCACTAATTAACGCTCTTCCCCTCTCCACACTGCTGCATGTGAATCCTTAAAAAGTTTCTGAGGATATGAATTTGTGTTTTGGAAATTGGTGGTTTTACTGAGCTAGCACCTATGAGGCCTTATTTTCTCATCCCTCATTTTTCAAGAGGTAGAGAGTCTATGTGATGGAGTGGAGGTGCATGAAACTGCAGCATCTAGAGAAGAGTTGCTACTAGAACCCGGTGGAAAGAACTATGAGTGTGTCTCATAGGAGGAGGCGGCCTCAGGCTGACACTATCTAGTAAGCAGAGACAAGAAGGTGTCTGGGCTGTCTTTGTCCTCCCAAAACCAGATTCAGTGCCTTCACTTATCAAGAGATCAGTAAGGGGAAATGAATTAATAAATGCATCAATGAATGCAGCTCTGCCCCTAAAAGCCTACAAGCCACAATTTGGTATGAGTTTGTTACGATCCTTTCCTCTGTGATGCTAAGTTCTTGTGGACAGTTGTGGAATAGAAGCACACATCTGTAACAAGTCACTATTCCTAAAAGACCTATTATCTCCAAGGACACTTGAGAAATTTCACAAAACCATATAGCTCCCTGACTTCCTTCCAAATCAAGGTGGGTGGGCAGAGAGCTCTGGCGCTCACCACCTTTTCTGCCTGTCAAATTGACTCCAGATCCACACATGCATGAAAATCTGCCCCTCTTGCCCTATTTCTTCTCCAGGAACCCCCAGATCACTCTTTTAACTGTTTTTAATATTGGTCCTTCAAGATTGGGCAGCTGAGGAATCTTATCAGAGTAACCAAATGCAGTTTTACATTCTGCCCAACTCATACTCTGCTCTGTTTAACTTTTCCACTGCTAGCTCCTTGTCACGTCAGTTATTACATCATTGTGGTGCTCCTTTGTAATCACTCACTCTCAGTTGTATTCTCAGAAAGCACAAGAGAGACCAAGAAAATGATGGATTTGGATAGCCTGTTCTTTGGCATTCAGTCATCACTCCCTAGAGGCCCGATTATGAGAGTGACAGAGCAGCACAAAGAAGCTATGCATCTAGTTATATATAGGTGGCAGACTTCAGGCAGATGTTAAGAGTGGGACCCAGAAAATAAAATATTGTGTTTAATTGTCAACACTCTTTCTGTTCCTATGAAACAAGGTGGACCAAAGTCCTGTGGCTCTCTATGTCTTAGAGCTCCAATGATTTGCTCCATTTGCATGAGTTCAAAATAAACAATCTGTGAAAGCTCTTTAAGCTTAGTATAAAAACTGAAAAATAAATAAAATGTTGCTGAAGTGTTGCTTAGGGTGTGCCGAAGAACACTGATTTTATTTAGGGTGTATTTTGGGGTTTTTTTTTTTTGCTGTTTGTGTTTTGAAACAGACATATTGCATGTTTTATAGCCTCTGTTCCCAGCATTACTTGCAGTTCCTGGTGTGGTAGTGATTTGGGGCTCCTTCTAGCACAGTCACTGAAAAGAAGGCTGCTGCCCTGTTTTTCTTCTTTTGTACTGACTAGAGGCATGTTGACCGCTACTTATTAGCTCTTTGATCTTTATTTTTGTACATATGGTCAGGACCTCGCCAGTGCCCAGAATGGCAGGCTGAAATTCTAGCAGATTCTGGCCCGTGCGATAAACTGCTTTGCTCTGGGAAAAAGTGAGTGCTGTGCAGAGCAAAGACTGATGTGTATTAAACACCCCCATTATTGAGAGAACGAGCTTTCCTGAGTGTCTATTAATCTAAGACTGCTGCTTCTCCATACATTTAAAGGAGCCCCCACTTACAGTCACCTTCTCTAAGAGATTTTAAGTTCCAAACGTTGCCAAATACAGTCGAACTTAAAAGCTGTATCAATTTAATGCAATCTATTTCACAAGTTAAAAATGTGTGAACCCCTAGTTTTTCTTTCCATTTTACTTGCCTCTTGCTTTTTCTAAAATAACATCCATGTGAAACTATTCCATAAGACGTTGTCTACCAAATGCGCCCCTCCTTACATTTCAGCAAGTCCAGTTTCCCTTAATGGCATTTAATGACCAAAATATGTACTTGTGAAAAAACTTCAAGTACATTTGTGGAGCAAGAATATTGTCTGTTGAGTTTTCCATATGACTTGATTCAAAACTCTGCAGTGCTAAATTTACAAATCTGTCATTTTGTCATCTAAGCTCAGAATAAGGTTCAGGGCACCAATGTTCAAGCAGCTCTGAAAACAGTTCTAACTTTTGGGCAGCAGTAGAGGGTAATATGGTGGCTGATGAAAGGTACTAGAACAGTCGCCAGGACTTTGGCATACAGCACGGTGGCTGGAGGGACTGAGTCCAGCACTTGCTGATCTTAGGTAACTCACTTGCAATTCTCCGAACCTCATTCATCTGTGAAATAAAAATAATGGTAAACCTATGTCACAGGATTTTTATGAGGATTAAATAAGAATATGTGGAAATGCATGGTTAATTATGCAATGAAATTCAAATAACACATTGAATCTAATAGGAAAAAACAAGAGGGAGGGGGAGCTTTGCAAATTCTTGTTCCTTACTTGGTACAGAGTAACTCTACCAATTGTCTCTCTTTGGCTCTACCAAGAGACTGCCAAGATTTTGAGATTTTCTCAAAAGCTAGGAATATATTGCCTTCCATTTATATTGCACAAGCTTGAAAGTAGAGAACTGTGACGCTGTGACTTGTTTCTACAATGTAAGCCTCGGGTTACATTTTCCTTGCCTTCACGGTACAAACCATCCAGCAGACTATGTGCCCAGCATTGTGCTGAGCAGCTACAGGCACCGCCTCACCTTTGTGGTCCTCTTCCTCCACGGCCATCCCTGCCAGCACGGCCATTGCCAGCACAAACCACCACCACTGGGGCACCTAAAATTCTTCCTAGTCGTAACATCTTCACCGCTCCACTCTACTACAAGAACCCACTTCCTGTGCCCCTGCCCTTCATCTCCTCTTGCCTAAGAACATCTTAGAGAACAAAAGAAATGCAACTTCCACCCACAGATTTTCCCTTTCCGAACTTTCCTTGTTTCCAGCCACCAGAGTCCAGATCACTGCTCCCCAGCCTGGGTGATATTTGTATTCTCTCCAGCAACTTATGTTTGCAGTTTCATCCTTCTCAGAGATCGAGGGAGAGCCTGAGTTCTTGTCTTGATCCTTTATTCCACCTCTAAGAGAGATGTTCACTTTCTGAAGCCTACTTCCCAAATAATCTGAAATTACAGTTGTAAAGAGATTGGGAGGTAGACTTTTTGGGGGTAGGTGGGATTAAATAGAATGGGGTGATGTTGAGAATTGAAAGAATACTTATTTTAAATTTTGCTTGGGGCCCAAATGTCGAACTTAAGCATTTTTTGCAGTACCACGCAAAGCATATAAGCTCTCTATTTTGGCTACTACTCTGTTCATGTGTGGAAAAGAGATAGAATCATCATTTAAGGGCGGTGAGAAGATTAATGTGTTGACATTTTCAGTGTACACAGGAATCTCTGAATTAAAGATGGATTGCTTTAGCAGCTTCCATAAGTAGGCAAATCCTGGCTAGGTGAGTCCCCTGCTCCATTCTTCTCAAAGCTCAGGTCTCTACAGAAGGGACCTGAACGTGTAAGGAAGACATTTTTACCCTGGTAGATGAGATTCTATTTCAACCCTGTTGAAATATCAATTTGGCCTCTAGAAAAATCCCCCGAGACTGGTTTCCTGTGAGATCACCAAAACAAACATCAAAGAAGAGGGGATGGAATTTACCTGAAGGAGCTTGGAATGTTTGGAAAAGTACTCATGGAGATTACTATCACAACCTCTTCAGCTCACTAAACCATGTGTGTGTCATACTGCTGCATTTTATAGCAAGAATGAAACCTGATTGCTGCTGGCTCTTTCTCCTGCCAGAGACAGCTTTCCATATGCCAAGCTCCCACCAACATTAAGTCCAGTCACCTCCACTTTTCAAGGAACAACTTTCAACGAAAAACAATGAAGGGAGGCAGACTAGGGGCACTGTTAGCCTTCCACAAAAATCCTGGATGAGTTTCTACCCTCACAACCCCTCTCCTGAGACTCAAGTGATTTCAGCCTCTAGGACTGAACTGTGTTACAAGTTTCTCTCTCACCTGGATACATGAGTTTTTGTAGTCACATTGCACTGTCATACATGTCGGTTGCTAAGAGGATTTGAAAGGAAAAGATTTCCAAAGCAGATTTTAAGGACATTCTCGGTTTCTTAAATCACCATGATGGAATAGCGTATTTAGCAGATGGCGAGAATCTTTTCACTGGTGCTAACCTCTCACTGGTCTTCAGTTTTGTTCCTTCAGGGCAGCAGCTTGATCTACGTCCAAAGGTTCTCTTTCTTAGGGCAATTCTTCCAGAGAAAGAAATCCAGTGTTTTGATTTGAATATGTGTATGTCAAGTAACTACTTTCCACTTTCGTGACATAGATAGAGTGAAGCAAAAGGAAGTGAAACTACCAGCTCCAAACGGGGTACCCTTGTTCATGTTCACCTTATCTGGATGCTTCTGATTTCAAGGCAGTTCTGAAGAAGATTCTAGGCTATAGTATGGTTTCCCCAAGATGAATAAAGTGGTGACTTACAGGACAAAAGTAACATCAGATAGAATCATCAAAATGTGACTAGAATGTGACAAGAATTTCCTAAAATGAGATGCATATTTAATTGCTTTAGAGTGCTTTCATTTGCTGGGTTTTATTTAAGTACACAAGTCAGGGCACCAATGCAAGAAAGAGACTCGGAATGTCTTTGACTCACTGATAAGATGTTCTCATGAAATGCAGCAAGCTCATGTCCAAAAAGAAAAGGGCATCACCTAGAGATCAGCACTTGTTAGTTTCCCAAGTGCTGTTCCCAGTTTCCATTTGCAATCTGATCTCCCAGGAGAAGAGGTCACTGTGTGCAATACAAACAAAGCGGGCTTGGTTCACGGGCCTGGTCAACACCTGTGTCTCTGCTTTCATGTACTGTTTTAGATCTCCAATGTGAAGACAGGTCTGTGCAGTGTTTGAGAGTCAAAGCAATCCTTCCACAGACTCTGGCCTCTTCTGAGTCTCACTCAGATGTCCATTCTTGTTCACCTGAAGAAATCATCTGGCATATCATATCAGAAGCCAAATGATTCTTTTCATGCCTGCACATTTGTGTTTTATGAGGAATACTTTTAAAACCACTAGTTCCTGTTAGATATTTTGATGTGATTCATAAAATATAATCTAAAAGCATGAAATTTTAAATTTCTACAACTGAATCAGTATAAGTGGATCCCTTAAAATCAGTAATAAGTGGATCCCTTGCATGTGTGCATGCACACACACACTCACACACGTACCCATCTGCCTTTGAAGAATAGTGTAAAAACTGTCGTTCTTTTCTGTTTAAGTTTTCTAAGTCTTTTGCAAGGTGGGTGGTTGTGAGATCTCTCCCACATATGTCGTTAAATTCCAAAACAAAAAAACAGAAAAGAACTGAGCTTTGAAACTACTTTCTTTTTTCTGATCTTGTAGTTCCTGACCACCTTAGAGAGGAATACCAGATGCGAGCTGGGGCCAGGCTGGGACCTCAATCACTGCGAACATTCAGAGAGCTCAACCATTGACATCATCATTCAAGAAGCAGGAATTAATGAGGTTGAATCTGAGGTCTAGAATTCTAATTTTCAATTGGCCAGAGAGCAGGGCTCACCAAAGGCTACCTTGATGTGAGGGGACAGCTCCTTGTTCAGTACATGCTGCCTTCATGCTGCTCATGCCACTTTACCATCATTGCTCTTCCATCACCACATTGCCACTTAATCCTTGAGACTTAATGACTTGGTATTAAAAGATAAGGAGAATATATCTTGAGACCACAAATATGAAGCCTTTTTTGAGGATTTTCACGCTTCCCCTCACTTCTGTTTCTTCCATGTCTGAGGGCAACCTCCTGTCTCTTTCTACCTTGGGAACCTCACCTGACAATAATTATAGCAAGAGTAATTTTTCCCATTTGCTTCAAACAAAATCTGAAAGTCTTATAGTGATCTTTTAGTCTTAAAGCCTGTCTTGGGACTTCCCTGGTGGTGCAATGGTTAAGAATCCGTCTGCCAATGCAGGGGACACAGGTTCGAGCCCTGGTCTGGGAAGATCCCACATGCCGCGGAGAAACTAAGCCTGTGTGCCACAACTACTGAGCCTGCGCTCTAGAGCCCACGAGCCACAACGACTGAGCCCACATGCCACAACTACTGAAGCCCACGCGCCTAGAGCCCGTGCTCCACAACAAGAGAAGCCACTGCAATGAGAAGCCCGTGCACCGCAACGAAGAGTAGCCCCCGCTCACGGCAACTAGAGAAAGCCCACACGTGGCAACGAAGACCCAACGCAGCCAACAAATAAATAAAAATACCGATGGAATTTTTTAAAAAAACACATATGATTCACTTAAAAAAAAAGCCTGTCTTAGTCTACTCAGATTGCCATAAACTGGGTGGCTTAAACAACAGAAATTTATTTTCTCGCAGTTCTGCAGGTAGAAAGTCCAAGATCAGACTCCAGCAGGGTTTGGTTCCTGGCTTATAGACGGCTGCCTTCTTGTTGTAGTCCTCAAGTGGCCTTTTCTCTGAGCACTGACACGGGGAAGTGTGGGGTAGGGGTTAGGGGGGTGTGTGTGTGTGTGTGTGTAATGAAGTGAGTTAAAATGAAGAAATTCTATTGTAAGAGCTCTCAAGTCATCCAAATTGATTACATAAGCTAACTGATCCATGCATAAAGGAAGAGTACAGGCAGATCATTACACACCTTAAGAATACCTGAGAAATAGTTCGCTTTAAATACAACTGTAAACACTGTGTAGTTCTAGATACTGTCAAATTTTAACTTTTTATTTGTTTGCTAAAATGCAAGGTCATATCTAGGAGTTCCACATCCCAGTCTCCTTCCATTCATCACCGTACTTGGCCTAAGACAATGGGTAAAAGGAGACTGGATCAATGAAACTTTTGAGGAAAGTCATCAAAAGTTCCCACATTCCCAGGGAAAACAACTAGCTACATCCACAAAAACTGCTTTAAAATAATCTAAAATTGATCCCACTTTTATAACTGGATACAAATCACATTCAAAGAAACGCAGGAAAGTGAGCAGTGCTTTCATCGTCCTCCTTATCTAGGTCTTGAAAGTAGGAGCATGTGGGCTGAAGGAGAGCAGGAAAAATAGGACCCAGAGAGCTTCTTGATCTCATTCTGCTGGAAATCTGATTGAAGAGTGTCTTTAAAAAAAAAAAAAGGCATTCTCGTAGCACCTTTTAGTTCTTCTTTTACAGCATTCATTACGTATGCAATGACTTCTTTATTGTCTGAATTGCTTGATAGACTATAAATTCCTTGAGGGGGAAAGAGTAGGTCTGTTTAATGAGTGTACCATGCTCTATGCCCTAGCACAATGCCTGGAATATAGTATATGCTCAATATTTATTC
The DNA here is from genome assembly GCF_003676395.1 of Aethalodelphis obliquidens. Lineage (NCBI taxonomy): Eukaryota > Metazoa > Chordata > Mammalia > Artiodactyla > Delphinidae > Aethalodelphis > Aethalodelphis obliquidens. The sequence goes on from NW_020837950.1 coordinate 44,040,589, forward strand.
TTAATTGAAGTAAGGACAAATTGAGTATTCAAACATTTTAGAAAAAGGGATTTCTTTCTCTAAGAAAGACTAAGAAGAAAGTCATAAATGCAGAAAAGACAGTAAGAAAAAAATTCTAACACTGTGACCGTATCACCACACTTACTGCTATAAGTCTTATTTTCAGTGGGATAAAAATCTAAAATGTATATTGTAAGCAGAGACTAACTGTTGCAGAAGACAAACCGCAATAGCAGAACTACCAGTGACATTGAGCAGGGAAGAGAACACACCTATGCTGAAGCTGACCTACTCATATGTTGCCACCTGAAGCTCTAGGAACCCCAGAAAAACTCCACAGCCCTGGAACCTCCTGCTAAAACTAAGATTTGTCAAGATTACTGGATTTGAGCTAGGCTGGACCACAGTACTCAAAAAGGAAATTTCAAATGATTCTGTGATTTAATGTAGTAATTAGGCAGGGGGAAAAAAACATAAAGGAGAGAGAAAGGAATATAACAGACCACGTAAAAGTGAAAAACAGTCATTGTTTCAGCCTGTTAGGACCAGCAATGTTGCAGGGGTCCCTTTATAAGGCTTTCAGGCACTGCTGCTCACGGCCCAGGTACTGCAGCAGGAAGAAATTCTGACAGAGCTTCGGAGACCCAGAAATGTAGTATGCTTGCTTATATGTCACAAAGGGAAGACCTTCAGAAAGAAAAATGCATGTCAGAGGAACCTAAGTTCAAAGTTCTGAGGTATTATTGAATAAGTCTCTTATTTTAAAAAATTATTTTGAAGGCTAAAGTTTAATGCTAAAAAACAAAGAAAAAAATGTTTTAAAATACCAATGGGATTTTGTGAAATACATACATATAATACGTATATTTATTTGTAAAGTATATATTATGTGCTATCTACCTAGACAATAGAATATTAGTAAAACTTAATTTCCTTCTTGATTTTTTTTAACATAAAAACATGCAAATATATTCCTTTTTTTCTATTTCTCAATTATCATGTACTATCCCAAACCTCCATGGTGCCCTTATAGTGGACCATTGCTCCGGGAGTTTGAAAATTCAAAAATAAATCTTCAAGATTTATTTATACATCAGAAAATAAGTGTCAGGATATTTGAGAGAGAAGAGAACATTAGATGGACGGGTTGATTTAGCCTCCATGGGGACATAATCAGCAACTCATTCTCACCCTGTGAATTAAAACTGAAAAAAACAAGTCATTGAATTGATGGGATGATTATATTTTTTAGCAATCAAGGATGGGTTTCTTGAATTATATGTACCGTATATAACATTTATTTCTTTTTAATATTAAATTCCAAACAAACTTAGAAAAAAATACTTGGGACAATTTGACCTACAATGTAGATGCTGTCAGAATGGAGAAAAGGGTGGATACCCCTGTGCCTATATAGCCAGAGGTGAGAAAATGGGGAGAGGGAATACTGGTTACATAAGACCAAAAGAAAAGGGAATCTGAATGGCATAAGCAGAAACCGAAGCTATAGGAATATCATTATCTCAGCCATTTTGAGATGACATAAATTAAATGGGAAGAATCTATTTTATTTGCATATAGAAAAGGACATTCAGATGACAAGTATACACCTTCATTTCTGCATAAATCCCCAATATCTTCAATAATATCCTTACTATTTGACTTCCACTGCCTGAGTTTGATAATGAATTCACCAAAAGAAATTTCCAGTAACAGGAAAAGATAGATTTACAATTTTCCCTTGAGATATCAAATATAAATTCAGTTTTTCTTAACCCTCTAAGTTGCAGGTGCTTTCCATTTTTACAAATACATTTTTGTATGACCTGTCCACCACTGGATGTTATAAATTTTAGTTATTTCATTTTTTATAAAAGGCCATGCATTAAAATCCCACTTCAGCGATTAAGCCTTAGAACAAAAGGAACTCTGTTCCAATTACTACTGGGTTCTTCACCAAGTGTTTTATTCATCAAGCTCTTCTGTGGTGCTAAAGTTCTATTTCTAACCTATTCAGTGTTCTCTTCTCCTCTCAGGATATTTTTTACTCCATGACATCTCCCTTCTCTCAAGAATTCTTTCACTTAAACAATACTGGCTCATTTTTTAGCAAAAATTTTATCCTCACTAGGCTAAAAAAATTACTGCAGTTGCCACCTGTTAACCATTTTCAATTTCCAAAATTTCCTCTCAATAAAATGCTGACCAGAATTACAATAATTCTGAAAGTGTTCTCACTGGTTCTTTGTTTAACGTTGGAATAATTTACCACTGATGTACTATTTCTTTTGATAATATACATTCTACAACTGCATTTTACTACTGCCAAATCGAATGCAGATGGTTTCGGTGTAGAAGCCACATCTACCCCAGGTCTCTTTCCTGATCAGAATTCTTCTTAGGACTTTCATTTCAAACTGTCGATCCCAAGAGTCTCTGGCCTTGTCTCTATGACTTGTCAATTCTCTACACAAACTACTTTCCCTCTCAAAGGGTAAAACGCTGAGATATTTATAAAATGACCCTCTTATACCACCGTAACTACTATTCTTTTACATTTGTTATCACTCAAATCACTATGTTTCAAATACCCATCCCTAATATATCATGCAGACCTCATCAGGTTGGGTGTAACATTACTTCTTAGAGCACTTACTTAACTTCCTCTCTCTATCCACCAGTTACCAACATTCACCGTATTTTTCCCATCTGTAGGTGAAATGCTGATTTTTTTTTCCCAATTTTCTATCCTTAATTAGGCCAAAACAAAAACCATGTCCCCAACCTGCTCAGCTACAAAAACTTCAAAAATCTATATACAGTGATATAGTGAGAAAAACATCAGGGGAAAGATAACCCCACTATAAATGTCAAAAATTTCCATTAACTCACTGTATTGGTTGAATGGTGGCCCTCTAAAACAGCAGTCCCCAACCTTTTTGGCACCAGGGACTGGTTTCATGGAAGCCAATTTTTCCACAGACCGGGGAGGGGGTGGATGGTTATGGGATGACTCAAGTGCATTACATTTATTGTGTACTTTATTTCTATTATTATTACATTGTAATATATAATGAAATAATTATACAACTCATCATAATGCAGAATCAGTGGGAGCCCTGAGCTTGTATTCACTTGCCACTCACTGATATGATTTTGATGAGTCTGCCAGAAATTGATTTATTATGGTGTCTTTGCAGTCAAACCTCTCTGCTAATGATAATCTGTATTTGCAGCCGCTCCCCAGCACTAGCATCATCACTTCAGCTCCACCTCAGATCATCAGGTATTAGATTCTCATAAGAAGAGCACAACCTAGATCCCTCGTATGTGCAGTTCACAGTAGGGTTCCTGCTCTTATGAGAATCTAATACCACCACTGATCTGACAGGAGGCAGAGCTCAGGCAGTAATGTGAGCGATGGGGAGCGGCTGTAAATACAGATGAAGCTTCTCTCACTCACCTGCTGCTCACCTCCTGCTGTGTCACCCAGTTCCTAACAGGCCACAGACCGGTACCAACCCGTGGCCCCGGGGGTTGGGGACCCCTGCCCTAAAAGATATGTCCATGTCCCAGAATCTGTGAATTTGATTCCATTTGGAAAAAGCAACTTTGCAGATGTAATCAAGTTACGGATTTCAAGATGAGATCATCTGAGATTATCCAGGTGAGCTCTAAGTCCAATGGCAAGTTTCCTTATAAGAGATAGAAGACACACAAAGAACAAGACCCTGTGAAGAGGGAGGCAAAGATTAGAGCTATGCAGTCACAAGCCAAGAAATGCCTGGAGTCATGAAAAGCTGGAGGGGCAAGAAAGAATTCTCTCCTAGAGCCTTCAGAATGGACACAGCCCTGCCAACACCTTGATTTTGGACTTCTGGCCTCCAGAACTGTGAGCGAATAAATTCCTGCTGTTTTAAGCCACCCACTTTGTGACAGTTTGTTACAGCAGTCCTAGGAAACTAATAGACCGATTATGATTACACAGAGCTTATTTAGGATGAAAACACTCCAGTTGAGACTCTTGAATGCAAATACTTACTGGGATCACAAAATTAGAGTCACCTGATGGTTTATTCGTTCAATAAATAGTGAGCACCTATTATTTGTCAGGCCCTGTGCTAATTACTGTGAACACATGGGTAAGCAAAGAGTTGTTCCTGCCTAAAGAGAGCTCACATGGTTAGTGTTTCCATCCAAAACAAAACCAAAGGCAACTCCAATTTCTCAAGGAAAATAAATCTTGGAAATGTTTTTGAACTGTTTGGAAGTGCTTAATTACGTGTCAAATAATTAATAGCATGTGAATAAGTTTTCTTCCAAGCACTCAGCTTCAAAAATGAAGGACAAAAGCATTTGGCCAAATATATTTTGGACTTTACTGAGTTTAAGTCTTTAGGAAAATGGTTGGAAGTACACAGTGAACTTAAGGATCACAGTGCTGATAAAAATAAGTATACCATCATTTAAGTAAGTGTTGTTTGGTTGCTTTTGAAAAGCTCGACACACTGCATACATGCTAACCTTTTTTTTCACCATAAGCTAGACAAATTTGGGAAATTCATGAGGTAGAATGAAGCATGGAGATAACCATACCACATGTATTAATAACAATAATAACTATCATTTACTCTGATGATTATTTTCCAGGCACTTTGCTAAGTGTTTTATACCCAGGATCTCCCTTGATCTATATAACAGCCATAAAAGGTTGACTTTCATTGAAGTCAGCAATTTACCTGCTTTCCTGAGAACCCCATGCCCTCCCCAGAAATGGCCAAGGATATGGAAGACTTTGTAACCCCTCTCTTACTGTCCCTCTATGTCTTCTCCTATTCTTCCTCTCTCGCAGTTAACCACTGAAATGACCATCTCAATCCTAGAAATATAACCCAAGGTGATTATGGATCTACAAAACGTCTCCATTCTTCAGTAGATAGAGTTGAAGACAGAAACAGCTCCAGGCTTGAGGGGACTTTGCTACGACCTCCATGTTGCCCTCAGACATACTGACACACATGTCGACATACTGTCAATTTAGATTTCATCCTTTCCTCCCCCCAGTCACTTCTGTTCTGTTTTATCCTACCTATGGCCCAGAGCAGTAGCACTGCTAAATGGATTTTATGGTGGAATTAGCATAGAATTTGCTGATTGTTTGTGGTCTAATTGGCCCATGGTAAAAATCTAAAAGAAGGGGTTTAACAGAGCCTGAAGGAATCGGATGTCACAAAGGTATATCTTAAAAGATGGTCACATGACCACCAGTTTCCAAATCTCCTACAGTGTTGTTTAAAATGCTGCTTCTCAGGCTCCATCTCAAGCCTACTGAATCAAGAGCACAGGCTTGAGGCCTGGAAATCTGCAGTCTTACCATTCCCAGTTGTTTCTCCTGTGCCTAAACAATGGAAACCACCAGCCAAGGCAATTCCCCTAAGAAGTGATTATTAAGTGCGTTTATGCCTGTGTAGGTGTAAAGGGTTTATGTGGAGGTCAAGAAAAGAGGACAGAATGACTTCATGAGATGAGAACTAAACCACATGAAAAGAAAACTGGATTAGAATTCCAAAGACCTGGGTTCAGTGCGCATCTCCGCCATGCAATCGTTTATTCAAAATGTGTAGCAAACACTGAACTAGGCTGTAGGGATATAGCAGTAGGCAAATCCCTGACCTCAATGAGCTTGTGAGAGAGACAGACAATAACAAATAAATATGTATTGTTCAGTGATATGTAAGTGCTCTGAAGAAAAACAGAGTTGGGGATAAAGAGTGATGGGAGTGATGTTATTTTACATAGCGTGGTCAGATCTGAGAAGGGAAATGAGGGAGCAAAGCATGTAGGCATCTAAAGAGAGCATCCAGGCTGAGAGAACAGCAAGTGGAAAGCTTTGAGGAAGCAAGTGTGTGTTCTGTATACAAGGAAGAGAAGGAAGCTAGTGTGGTTGGGGCAATGCTGCTACAGTGAGTTAGCTTATTACAGTGGGTCTTACTCTCTTCACTCCTTAAGCTTTATTTCCTCAACATGCATTTATAGGCTACATTTAATTTCCTGTGTTTCGACCCATAGCAGGCTTGGTCTGTGAAGTTCTGATTTAATTTCCTAAATAGGAAGGTGACTTGAGAAAAATCCAAGTTTTTGCTTAAATCCATCAGTCAGTTGTCTACATAACCCTACTGCCGAGGTTTTAAACGCTTTCCCTGACCTCTCTACCTACAAAGTCATCCCATTGGGTAAGAAAGACAAAGGAACTCACTGTGTCTCGATGGCTGCTATCTCCAGTAACTTGTTCTCTTGATATGCATAGAGAACCCTGGAGTTCTAGTTTCTAGCCATGAACATCTTAGCACAAGCTTTGTTTTTCAGATTAGCTAAGAGTCAACAACCTGGATGCCTGCTTGGACACAGAATGACTTGGGGTTGGAGATGGAGGTAAGGTGGAAAATTGTGTTTCCATAGGGAAAAGAGGGAGAGAAAGAAGCAAGCCAGAGAGGTGTCTTCATGTATCCAGGACTCATCATGAGATTCACACTAACCAAATCCTGGGCAGCTCAGAAGGCAGTATGAAGACAGCATGAGGACCCAAGAGTGCACACAGCAGGCTCCTTGATTTGATCTCAAGGATAAAAATCAAAAGGGACAAAATCTATTTACATTTCCCAAGGCTGATAATCACTGTTTTGTTTTTTTCTATATACTAAGTAAATCCCATTTCCAATTTAACTTGCATTAGTGAACCTTTCTTACTCACTGCCCAGCTGCCTCTTCTGTCTCCCATTCCTCTTCTCTAAGGGCCCAGCTGTCTGCCTAGTTTATAGCCACACAGAGTCCCATTGCCCACCATCAAAACAACTCAAAAAACCCAGCAGGTGGGACTTCCCTGGTGGTCCAGTGGTTAAGACTCCGTGCTCCCAATGCAGGGGGCCCAGGTTCGATCCCTGGTCAGGGAACTAGATCCCACATGCTGCAGTGAAAGATCCCACCTCCCGCTACTAAGACCCGGTGCAGCCAAACAAATAAATAAATAAATGAATATTTTTTGAAAACCCAGCAGGTATGTGTAGTTCCTTCTAGTGTATTTGTTTATACTTAGACCATAGCTTTTTATTTGGGGGGAGGGGGGAAGAGAAGGAAGCCTTTCAGAGAAAAATTTGGCTAGAGATGACCTTCTTGGTTTGAAAATGAAGACAACCAGGAGAGGGGGGAAAAAAGGTCTTAAGACTAGTTTTTCTGTGTAGAGTACTAAATTGAACAAAGGATAAAAGCAGAAGAACATCAACAAAAACGTGATCTAATCTCCCTGGATATGGTAGAGAATCCATCCAGGTATTCACAGTATATCAAGTAAATGTATTCTCCGCCGTAAAGCTCATAACCACACTCTGTGAGTTGCATCAATTCAGATGCATGAATTTGGGCTTATCAGTAAGCACACTTTTAGAGCCAATAATAATCAGCACTTTAGTTGCCCTTTTCTTTGTATTGTTACCATAAAAAAGGATCTCAACATTATGTCACTACTGGACTCCACAGAGTGAAACGAGTTGTTTTCACTGATTTTCACAAAACTCTTGAAATGTTTCTCAAGTCAAATTCAAAACACCCGATCTTCTATCCACTTGGAATATATAGTTAGAAATGTAACACGGAAAACAACATATTTTAATAACGGCACAGCTCTCTATCCTTTTGATACTGATTTGCTCCAGAGATTGATCCTTTGCTTTTCACTCTAGATACATGTCTCTGGGCAATTTCATCTATTTCCATAGCTATAACTACCATCTAAATGCTGATTAACTGCAGACCTATTTCCAGCCCAGACTCAGATGTCTAATGCCTACTAGGCATCTACAAATATTCCACGGGGAAAAGAAACAGGAGAAAAGAATGAACAAGCATTGTTGGGGGTCCACAGAGCTCCAACACCTCAGACTCACCTCACTCTCGCTCTTTACCCCCAAACTCCACCTCCTCTTACATATGCATCATGTCTTGCATGGCTCCACCTTCCTTCCACCCAACCACCAAAACTAGAAACTGAAGAAGAGTCAACCTAGACTCCTCGCTCTCACTTCACCACACATTGGAAGACATTTCAGATTGGAAGACATTTCAGATTCTACCTCAAAAATATTTTAGATTATGATCCTTTTTCTATATCTTCACCTCCAGTGCCATCATTCGGGCCCTTATCATTTTCCATAGGGTTTACGTAGTAACCTCAACTCTCCTCCCTCCCTCTCATTGTGGATTCAGCCAAGTTATCCAAAACGTGACTATAATCATGTCCTTCACTTGCTAAAATCTTTTGATGACTATCAACTATCCTCACAACAAGTTCCAGTGTTTCCAGACAGTACCTCTTATACCCCTCACACAGCACCAACACTAACCTGTACGCATTTCCCTAGGCACACAACACTCAAACCACAGTGCTTTTGCACGTGCTTTCTCCATGCCTCCAGAAGACTCTTCCAGCCTTCTCTTCCTGCTCACCTTCTCGAGTACTCCTTCTCTGGACCAGCATAGCACTACAATCAGCTTTAGCAGCATGCTGCATTCTCTTCCTCAGAGCTGTATTTCTGAACTTTGATGTTGCAAACTCCTTGAAATCAGAAACTATGTCTTTCACCTGCATATCCCCAGAATCCAACACAATACCAGGAGACTAGTAAGCTCTCAAAAGAATGTCCAAAATTCCTTACTCACCTGTAATAAGCCTGTGATGTAGGGAGCTATGACTGTTTGAGGGGCAGTAAGGTACATGGCACAAAGTATCAACTGCTATGTAACTACTGGCATGGTCCTAATTGAGGTTCTGTCAATCACTCATTTAAACATGGATAAGGAATTTTTCCCTCATCTCTCATACAAGCATATTTCTAATTAAAAGACAAATCTAGTTAACCAGAAGAGTTGAGTTTTACATAAAAGAAAAGGGTGCCTTTGTGACTAGAATGGCAAAAGTAGAGTATAAAAGTAACTAAAGCTTTGGAGGTAATATAGAAGTCAGAGGCAAAGCTAGAAGGAAGGTAAGATGGGCGTTTTATTCTCTAGACCATACTGCCTCCCTGTGGGAGGTTTTCTGGGCAAGGATGTGCCTAAAGAAAAGCAAAGCCTCTATACGATTGTAGAGGGGTTGCAGCTAGATATTATGTCTGTTTATACCAAAAGTCTACTCCCAAGTACTAGGTTATGAACGATGCAAAGTGGGGTGACTTGTTTTCTGAAAGAGTGATGCCTACTTTCATGGATTTGGAATAGAAACATTTTTGTTCATTTAAAAATAAGTAGTCCTGGGAACAATTTTTGGAAATATCGAGACCAAGAAATGAAATAATCACAATCTAATTGTTTTGTTTTTACTACTTTGAATAATTATACTTTAAAGGTCTCAACTGTTTAGTTTACTTATGAGGAAAATATGATCATAAGATCATGTCCCTAAAAATCAAAAATTGTGAAAGGCAGGCCTTCCATTTGCTATGTACCAAACATAACGTTTTTTCTTAGTTTTTAAAATATTTAATTATAATGATCAAAAAATCAGTATAGTCATCAAAATTAATAATTGTTCCCTGCCTATATATTTCTCCTGAAGTAGAGCTTCACAAACCTAAAAAAAAAAAAAAACATATGCACTTCTGCAAGTTGAAATGGTACAACCAGTTTGAGAAACACCCAGAAGATCAATCCACATTTACCCGGTAGAGAAAGTACATTTCACAGAGTACTACTTTTTGAAAGAAAAATCTTATGTTTTAGGCACAAAACACATTTTTCAGGATTTCAGGATTTATTTCTTTAAACATTCCTCAAATTTCTAACAGTATACAGGCATCATTCAAAGGCAGAAAATGGTCTTAGTCTTCTGTTTCCACAAAAGGCTTTGAGCAATTTTGAGAAATAAAATAATTGCTCATAATCTACCTCAATGCAAATATCTGAAGGCTCTGCTTTTGAATTGCGGGAATCTCAGAAGTATTCAAATTCATGATTTGTCTGTTTCCTGGCCGGTTGCCTTTGAAGTGGTTCTGGGACCCATGATATTATTTGAAATGTCTGGCTGTCAGTAAGTAGCTGCTATTTCCTTGATGTCTGTGAAGCTGCTTTCTTTCCTGTGACCTTTACCTATGGTACCTCTCGTTGAGGCCACATACACATGTACGTGTCTGTGGACTCTGGTCCACACATACGGTGCTTGTTAGATGCTTTTACTGCTTAATCTTAATGAGAAAGGAAGCCTATCCATGATACCGACTCAATCTACATTTCTATTTCCTCAAAGGGTCAAGCTGTTCTATTTACTACGTACACACAAATAAAACCTTGAGCAACATTTTCTTTGTAATCATGGGCAATGAAAGTACACATGCCATCCATATGACAAGCACATGATTTCTGCATTTCTGTACTAGTATTATTAAATACTTCAGAGATTAATAAAGATGATGATGTGCATGATGTTTTCTTATGGGCAATCAGAGCCATGAACTTGAGATAGGACAAGAGAAAGGGTTAGCCTGAGGGGAAGATTAGGGGAAAAGAAAGAAGAGAGCTAAGAGAGTCTGCCTGGCACCCTCTCAAAAAAGAGCAGCAGACATTTACATATCACAAACTTAGGCCAAAGGGGAAAAACTAATTGCTGGCAGAATAAGAAAAAAAATGTGGAACAGGAAGTAACGGAAGAATATTTTCCATTTTCTCTCCCTTTTCCAACTAGGCTTAAAAGGTACAGAGGAGAGAATACTCTTCTGAATCAGAAAAGCTGGAATAACTGTGTGATCCTGGCCAAGTCAACTTCCCTGGGACTGAGTTTCCTTCTACTTAAAATAAAATAACTAGAAAATTATTAGATAATTAGATAATTCCAGGGATGGTTTAGGTTCTAAAAATCAAAATCATATTCAAGGATAGCTGGAGAAGGCTATTCAAGGATTATTCAAGGTGACTGGGTTTTAAGTCACTATTCTTACTTTTTTATTAGATACTGAACACAATCTTCACTTTTTAAGGAAACACCATACACCCCTAAAATAATACAGTTGGCTCTCTGTACCCACCGATGTGAAACCCACAGATATAGAGGGCTGACTGTACTATGCTATTTTATATAAGGGACTTGAGTATCCATGGATTTCGGTTCAGAAATAATCCCCTGCGATACTCAGGGATGAGTGTACTTCTCTTTTCTTAGGAGTGGAGAAAGGGGATGGGAAAGAAAGAAAGAAAAAGGAAGCAAAAGAACTAGCCCAGGATAGAAATAATTTGTTGGGAGCGGGAGAGGCAGAGAGGGAGACAGAGAGAGACAGAGAGACACCAGCTGGACAACAGAGAGGAGGCAGAGCCAATAGGAAGGAAGGCTTAGAGGCACATAAGTGTGGATTATCATGGTACACGTAATTAGCAATAAGCTGTTTGGTTCTGATAAATCTAACACTTAAGGAGCTAAAGAGGAATGTGTTCTGTGCTAAGGAAGATTGACTTTATCATATCACCAATAGGACTTATTTAGCAGAGTGGGCAAGAGCACGGCCTCCGAAGCCAGACTGCTCTGACCTAATCCTGGCTCTGTCACTTGTCATTTTGGTCATTTGCGGAGATACTTTACCATTCTGTGCCTCAGTTTCCTCATCTGTAGACTTGGGATAATAATAGCGCCCATCTCATAGGGCTGTGGTGAAAATTTGTGTGAGTTACTGCACACAAAGTGCTGAGAACAGTGCCTGGCACAAAGAAATCACGCAATAAATACTGGCTGTGACTATTACAATCCAATTTTCAATTTAGCAAGGTAATTTTATAGGACATTTCTTAAAGTCCTGTACATGATTAATGTGGGGGGTTGAGATGAAAATAAGAGGCAAGTTTGGGAATATAGACTAGGTTTGAGCATTTTCTACAAAGAATATTATATTTTTTTCTCACCCTGAGCAAAGAAAACAAAGTCACAATGACCTAGTGAGATTCGGAGAGTAAATATGTTTGGGGTTAGAAACGCACAATGGATTAAAATTTTAGGTCAACATGACCTAGCCAGAGAAATGTTTTTATATCATCCGTCACTAAAGTTATCTCCCTATATGACTATCTTCTGATTCCTCTGTGTGGGTCCTGGGTTAAATAAGCCAATGAAAAAGAAGAGACTTACTTCCTTCTAATGTTCAGCTTCAGAACAGATAATCCAGTAAGAGACTAGTCTTGGACTCTTAGAATGGATCTAAAGTTAGGGAGCCACCTATGGGAACTGGCCCTGGGAAAAGAATGGGATTCCTGTGAAGGATATACTGGCAACCTGCTGGGGTGATGGTCCAAACCAAAACCCACTCCTCTTGCTTCCCCTGGACAGGAAATATGGGAACCTGCACAGTGAAGCCAACTGGAAGGAAACTTTAAGCCCATCCCACCTATGAACATGTCTGTAGGGAAGAACACATATACCAAAAAGATTTTTAGCCTGGAATCACACATGAAAGAATGGGAATGCTAGAAGAAGATGATGATTAATACCAATTCAACATTTTCCCATTTATGTATTTCTGAATCCAACAGATAGGTCTCTTTTTCATCTTTAAACGCCTGGAGTAAAGAGTGCTTAACTCGGTCAAACCATGCATGTGGGCTAGGGAGAACTGAAATCAGCTCTCTCTCAATTATTCAAGTTACCCAAGAATAACTCCAATAGTATTAAGGCTCACCAATCTGATAGAAGCTCTACTGAGGCTGGAAGACTGGTTACCAAATTACACAATAACCCAGGCAAGACATAATGAGGAGTTGAAGGATATGAGTGGAAAAGACTAACATAAGACTTAACTGGGAGAAGAGGGGTAGGTGATGTGTGAGGAGCATGTGGTGTAACCGTTAAGCTTCTGGACCCTGAAGTCAGACTAAACAGAGTTCAAATCTCAACTCTGTCACATACCAACTGCATGAACTTGGACAAATTATTTCACTTTTCTGTCCCTTAGTTTCCTCACCCAGTAAATGGATATAAGAGGGCTTCCCTGGTGGCGCAGTGGTTGAGAGTCCGCCTGCCGATGCAAGGGATGCGGGTTCGTGTCCCAGTCCGGGAAGATCCCACATGCCGCGGATCGGCTGGGCCCGTGAGCCATGGCCGCTGAGCCTGCACGTCCGGAGCCTGTGCTCCACAACGGGGGAGGCCACAGCGGTGAGAGGCCCACGTACCACAAAAAAAAAAAAAAAAAAAAAAAAAACTTCTTGCAAAACCTTACTTAGAGACTTCTTCCAGCAAAAGTAAATTAATCAAAATAGGACATAATCACCATTGAGGAAGATTTCTGTGTTCTTCTGACTCAGACATCTAATTGCATGATGCATGGTCAGGTGGATTCCACAGCCTGGCAAGGAAAGCTCACCTGTGCCTCCTTCAGCTTCTACCTGCTGCTTCCTCTCCTTCCCCAGATCAGGAAGTCTACCTTGTCCCAGAGTTCACATGGAACCTACTGCCATCTTCGATTATGTGCAACAAAAAGCATCCTTATGATGCAATACCCTGCTTCCTTGCTGGTCCTTACTGCAAACACTCTCTACAAACCCTCAGGTGTTTTTTTGTTTTGTTTTTTAAAAAACAAGCAAGCAAAGCCACCTACATTCCTCAGAAGAAGGCAAAATTTAATACAACCTCTCAGGAATTTACCGATACCTGGGCCAAGAAGGAAGGTAAGGCAGGGCTTTGAAGCCCGAATCTGACTTTACAACAAGACGAGTCAGCAGGCATATTGTGGCTTTGCTGCCACTTTCTGCCTTCATATATACAGTCCCCACAGAAACGTCCCAGCATGAGCACCCATAAGCTCCAGTTCTCCATGTTTCCACCAGACTAAGCTCTCATCCGTGTCTCACTTAATGTAGTTCTTAGCTTACAAGTAATAAACTTCCCATTTTCTCCTGTGTTTCTATTATTTCTGCATACTATTTTACCCAGTCTAAGAAAGTGGAAGATCCTCTAGGTTAATCCTGAAAACAGGCTTTCCATTCCGGTTTCTTTCCATTACACTACCATACACAGATGAGTGTCTTTTTCGCTGGACAAAATTTACTGAATATGTCTCAATTTGAAGAATTAAAAAGAAAGGAAAACACACGTTAAACCAAAAAGAATTTAAGAAAAAAGGCAACCCTCAGACCCAACAAATAAGACTCTCTATGCCACTTTCTGGAGGGCATTAGTGTAATCCTCTCTACTCAACTTCTGCCTTTAATCATGTTTCGTCTAATGTGAGGTTCTCCCCTCATGTGAAAGTTGTTAAATACACACGAGGTAAAAGCAGCCCATGTTTTCTTCATTCTAATGCTTCCCAATAGTCCAATTTGCAGACACACAAGGCCATATTCAACATGAAGTACACATAATGATTCCCTCCCCTCTGAGAGGACAAAGTTACTTCAAAGAAGTGCTGCTCAGAGAAGGAGGAAAAACTCAGAGCGGGGGGGAAAACTTCAGCTTGATTTCTAGCTACGCGGTCCTTTATACATC
>NW_020837950.1:44055101-44255076 GCF_003676395.1 Aethalodelphis obliquidens
ACACACACACACACACACACACACACACACACACACACACCAGCTAAATACTGAACATCAAGAAATTTTAATCTGCACCCAGAAAAAAATAACACTTTAAAGACACAGGGGATATAAGAAATAGGTAAAGTAATGTGTCATACACATATTAATATCCAGAGGAAATTCTACTGCTGAATCTGTTCTGTCATTACGAGCTGAAGAAATTACATTCTATGGCCTTCAGAAATGCTGTTACCAGCTGCAATGCTAAGCAGTCTACGGGCAGGGGGGTAGGTCTCAGGAGAATGACCAAGAAATAAAAACATGCAGAGAAGAATTTCCAAATTGCTGTTGTTGAAAAGACACGAAAATGATTAACTTGCTCATCCTTACTTCAATATCAGTTTCGAGATTTCAAATAACCCTTAAAGTATTAGAACTTTTGTTTTTATCATACTACACACATCGTTTTCATCACATATTTGGAAATTTGACTACCAAAGTCCATTTTACAAAAGATGATTTCCTAAAGAAATCTCGAGTACTATACAAATCAAATCTACTTCATTTAGCATGTGATGCTAGACCTCTTTAATTACTCTGAATCCTATAAAATAAATTGATTCAATATTAGCAATAAAATGTAGGAAAATATATTTTATGTTTTAAAAATAGTTGTCAAGTAGCATATAGGCTTGCCCAAAGGGATATCAGCTTTCAACTCCAACTCAAAATGAAAGGCCCAGGCTTCCCTGGTGGCGCAGTGGTTGAGAGTCTGCCTGCTGATGCAGGGGACACGGGTTCGTGCCCTGGTCCGGGAGGATCCCACATGCCGCGGAGCGGCTAGGCCCGTGAGACATGGGGACTGAGCCTGCACGTACGGAGCATGTGCTCCGCAACGGGAGAGGCCACAACAGTGAGAGGCCCACGTACCACAAAAAAAAAAAAATGAAAGGCCTTTTCTCTCTGGAAAGACTGGAATGTAAAATACATGTTCAATTACTGAATGTGGAGAACACTGGAAACAATTCGTAAATCGGACAGAGAGCTCAGATAAATGAGCTCTTCCTTCAATTAAAAAAGAATTATATACACATACATACACTCACACACACACACACACACACACACATATGTATACTGAGGAGTTAAACTATGTGCACAAGGGAGCTTCAGTACAAAAAGAAAACTAGCCATTAGGTTGGATAACTTGCTCTTGTTATCTAGGAGACACATTTGATTTATCTGATTTACAAACATATCCCTGGCTTAGGACCAAACTATTTAAAAGCTTTAAAAGTACTACCTATTCGGTATTTGTGATAACACAGGGACTCACAAAATTTTATAACACTAAGAGCTGCAAAGAGGGCTCTTTGGTGGGGCCAATGGCGGACTCTGGGAGGACTCATGCCAAGGAGTACTTCCCAGAATTCTGCTGCCAGTGTCACGGTCCCCGCGGTGAGCCACAGCCACCCCTCACCTCTGCGGGAGACACGCCAACACTAGCAGCCGTGTGGCTGACAGGGTCTTGGTGCTCCAAACAGGTGTCAGGCCTGAGCCACTGAGGTGGGAGAGCCTGGATCAGGACACTGGTCCACCAGAGACCTCCTAGCCCCATGTAATATCAAACGGGAAAAGCTCTCCCAGAGATCTCCAACTCAACGGCCAGCAAGCTACAGTGCTGGACACCCCATGCCAAAGAACTGCAAGACAGGAACACAACCACACCCTTTAGGAGAGAGGCTGCCTAAAATCATACTAAATTCACAGATACCCCAAAACACACCACTGGATATGACCGTGCACACCAGAAAGACAAGATCCAGCCTCATCCACCAGAACACAGGCACTAGTCCCCTTCACCAGGAAGCCTACACAACCCACTGAACCAACCTTACCCACTGGGGGCAGACACCAAAAACAATGAGAACTACAAACAGGCAGTCTGTGAAAAGGAAACCCCAAACACAGTAAGTTAAAAAATAATGAGAAGACAGAGAAATATGCAGCACATGAAGGAGCAAGGTAAAAACCCACCAGACCAAACAAATGAAGAAGAAATAGGCAGTCCACCTGAAAAAGAATTCAGAATAATGATAGTAAAGATGATCCAAAATCTTGGAAATAGAATGGGGAAAATACAAGAAACATTTAACAAGGACCTAGAAGAACTGAAGAGCAAACAAACAATGATGAACAGCACAATAAATGAAACTAAAAATTCTCTAGAAGGAATCAATAGCAGAATAACTGAGGCAGAAGAATGGATAACGAACCTGGGAGATAAAACAGGGGAAATAACTAATGCAGAGCAGAATAAAGAAAATAGAAAATAGAATGAAAAGAATTGAGGACAATCTCAGAGACCTCTGGGACATTAAACACACCAACATTCGAATTATAGGGTTCGCAGAAGAAGAAGAGAAAAAGAAAGGGACTGAGAAAATATTTGAAGAGATTATGGTTGCAAACTTCCCTAATATGGGAAAGGAAATAGTCAATCAAGTCCAGGAAGCACAGAGAGTCCCATACAGGATAAATCACAGGAGAAACATGCCAAGACACATATTAATCAAACTATCAAAAATTAAATACAAAGAAAAATATTAAAAGCAGCAAGGGAAAAGCAACAAATAACATACAAGGGAATCCCCATACTGTTAAAAGCTGATCTTTCAGCAGAACCTCTGCAAGCCTTCTAGAGGGAGTGGTAGGACATATTTAAAGTGATGAAAGGGAAAAACCTACAACCAAGATTACTCAACACAGCACGGATCTCATTCAGATTCAATGGAGAAATTAAAACCTTTACAGGCAAGCAAAAGCTAAGAGAATTCAGCATCACCAAACCAGCTTTACAACAAATGCCAAAGGAACTTCTCTATGCAGGAAAACCAAGAGAAGGAAAACACCTACAATAACAAACGCAAAACAATTAAGAAAATGGTAATAGGAACATATATATCGATAACTACCTTAAGTGTAAATGAATTAAATGCACCAATCAAAAGACATAGACTGGCTGAATGGATACAGAAACAAGACCCATATATATGCTGTCTACAAGAGACCCACTTCGAACCAAGGGACACACAGAGACTGAAAGTGTGGGGATGGAAAAAGATATTCCATGCAAATGGAAATCAAAAGAAAGCTGGAGTAGCAATTCTCATATCAGAAAAAATAGACTTTAAAATAAAGTCTATTACAAGAGACAAAGAAGGACACTACATAATGATCAAGGGATCAATCCAAAAAGAAGATATAACAATTGTAAAAATTCATGCACCCAACAAAGGAGCACCTCAATACATAAGGCAAATGCTAACAGCCATAAAAGGGGAAATTGACAGTAACACAATCATAGTAGGGGACTTTAACACACCACTTTCACCAATGGACAGATCATCCAAAATGAAAATAAATAAGGAAACACAAGCTTTAAATGAAACATTAAATAAGATGGATTTAATTGAAATTTATAGGACATTCCATCCAAAAAAACCAGAATACACTTTCTTCTCAAGTGCTCATGGAACATTCTTCAGGATAGATCATATCTTGGGTCACAAATCAAGCCTTGGTAAATTTAAGAAAATTGAAATCATATCAAGTATCATTTCTGACCACAACGCTATGCGACTAAATATCAATTACAGGAAAAAACTCTGTAAAAAATACAAACACATGGAGGCTAAACAATACACTACTTAATAACCAAGAGATCACTGAAGAAATCAAAGAGGAAATCAAAAAATACCTAGAAACAAACGACAATGAAAACACGACAACCCAATATGTACAGGATGCAGCAAAAGCGGTTCTAAGAAGGAAGTTTATAGCAATACATCCTACCTCAAGAAACAAGAAACATCTCAAATAAACAACCTAACCTTACAACTGAAGCAATTAAAGAAGAACAGAAAAAACCCAAAGTTAGCAGAAGGAAAGAAATCATAAAGATCAGATCAGAAATAAATGAAAAAGAAATGAAGGAAACAACTGCAAACATCAATAAAACTAAAAGGTGGTTCTTTGAGAAGATAAACAAAATTGAAAAACCAATAGCCAGACTCGTCAAGAAAAAAAGTGTGAAGACTCAAATCAACAGAATTAGAAATGAAAAAGAAGAAGCAACAACTAACACTGCAGAAGTACAAAGGATCATGAGAGATTACTACAAGCAATTATATGGCAATAAAATGGAAAACCTGGAAGAAATGGACAAATTCTTAGAAAAGCACAACCTTCCAGATTGAAACAGGAAGAAATAGAAAATATAATCACACCAATTACAAGCACTGAAATTGAAACTGTGATTAAACATCTTCCAACAAACAAAAGCCCAAGACCAGAAGGCTTCACAGGCAAATGCTATCAAACATTTACAGAAGAGCTAACAGCTATCCTTCTCAAACTCTTCCAAAATATAGCAGAGGGAGGAACACTCCCAAACTCATTCTAAGAGGCCACCATCACCCTGATGCCAAATCCAGACAAGATGTCACAAAAAAGAAAATTGCAGACCAATATCACTGATGAATATAGATGCAAAAATCCTCAAAAAATACTAGCAAACAGAATCCAACACAGTAAAAGGATCATACACCATGATCAAGTGGAGTTTATCCCAGGAAAGCAAGGATTCTTCAATATACGCAAATCAGTGAGATAAACCATACTAACAAACTGAAGGAGAAAAACCACATGATCATCTCAAAAGATGCAGAAAAAGCTTTTGACAAAATTCAACACCCATTAATGATAAAAACCCTCCAGAAAGTAGGCATAGAGAGAACTTATCTCAACATAATAAAGGCCATATATGACAAACCCACAGCCAACATCATTCTCAGTGGTGAAAAACTGAAACCATTTCCACTAAGATCCGGAAAAAGATTAGGTTGCCCACTCCCACCACTATTATTCAATATAATTTTGGAAGTTTTAACCACAGCAATCAGAGAAGAAAAAGAAATAAAAGGAATGCAAACCAGAAAAGTAGTAAAACTGTCACTGTTGCAGATGACATGATATTATAGAGATCCTAAACATGCTACCAGGAAACTACTAGAGCTAATCAATGAATTTGGTAAAGGAGCAGGATACAAACTTAATGCACAGAAATCTCTTACATGCCTATACACTAATGATGAAAAATCTGAAAGAGAAATTAAGGAAACACTCCCATTTACCACTGCAACAAAAAGAATAAAATACCTAGGAATAAATCTACCTAAGGAGATAAAAGACCTGTATGCAGAAAACTATAAGACACTGAAGAAAGAAATTAAAGACAATACAAACAGAGATATATAGCATGTCGTTGGATTGGAAGAATCATCAAACTATCAATGGCATTTTTCACAGAACTACAACAAAATATTTCACAATTCGTATGGAAACACAAAAGACCCCGAATAGCCAAAGCAATCTTGAGAAGGAAAAATGGAGCTGGAGGAATCAGGCTCCCTGATTTACAGACTATCCTACAAAGCTACAGCAATCAAGAAAGTATGGTACTGGCACAAAAACAGAAATATAGATCAATGGAACAGGACAGAAAGCCCAGAGATAAACCCACGCACATATGGTCACCTTATCTTTGATAAAAGAGGCATGAATATACAATACAGAAAAGACAGCCTCTTCGATAAGTGGTGCTGGGAAAACTGGACAGCTACATGTAAAAGAATGAAATTAGAACAATCCCTAACACCATACACAAAAGTAAACTCAAAATGGATTAATGACCTAAATGTAAGGTCTGACACTATAAAACTCTTGGAGGAAAACATAGGCAGAAAACTCTATGACATAAATCACAGCAAGATACTTTTTGACCCATCTCCTAGAGAAATGCAAATAAAAACAAAAATAAACAAATGGGACCTAATGAAACTTCAAAGCTTTTGCACAGCAAAGGAAACCATAAACAAGACAAAAAGACAACCCTCAGAATGGGAAAAAATGTTTGCAAACAAAGCAACTGACAAAGGATTAATCTCCAAAATATACAAGCAGCTCATGCAGCTCAATATCAAAAAAACAAACAACCCAATCCAAAAATGGGCAGAAGACCTAAATAGACATTTCTCCAAAGAAGATATACAGATTGACAACAAACACATGAAAGGATGCTCAACATCACTAACCATTAGAGAAATGCAAATCAAAACTATAATGAGGTATCACCTCACACCGGTCAGAATGGCCACCACCAAAAAATCTACAAACAGTAAATGCTGGAGAGAGTGTGGAGAAAAGGGAACCCTCTTGCACTGTTGGTGGGAATGTAAATTGATACAGCCACTATGGAGAACAGAATGGAGGTTCCTTAAAAAACTAAAAATAGAACTACCATACAACCCAGCAATCCTACTACTGGGCATCTACCCTGAGAAAACCATAATTCAAAAAGACTCATGTACCACAATGTTCATTGCAGCTCTATTTACAATAGCCAGGACATGGAAACTACCTAACTGTCCATCGACAGATGAATGGATAAAGTAGATGTGGCATATACATACCATGGAATATTACTCAGCCATAAAAAGAAATGAAATTGAGTTATTTGTAGTGAGGTGGATGGAACTAGAGACTGTCATACAGAGTGAAGTCAGAAAGAGAAAAAAAAATACCATATGCTATCACATATACATAGAATCCAAAAAAAAAAGGTTCTGAAGAACCTAGGGGTAGGTCAGGAATAAAGACGCAGACGTAAAGAATGGACTTGAGGACATGGGGAGGGGGAAGGGTAAGCTGGGATGTAGTGAGAGAGTGGCATGGACATATATACACTACCAAATGAAAATAGATAGCTAGTGGGAAGCAGCCGCATAGCACAGTGCGATCAGCTTGGTGCTTTGTGACCACCTAGAGGGATGGGATAGGGAGGGTGGGAGGGAGACACAAGAGGGAGGAGATATGGGGATATATGTATACGTATAGCTGATTCACTTTGTTATACAGCAGAAACTAACACACTATTGTAAAGCAATTATACTCCAATAACGATGCTAAAAAAAAAAGCCCCAAAGAAATTATAAATACTTTAGAAAAATAAACCATTGGAGAGCTGATTAAGTTGTCCAGAGAAGTCTTCATTATCCATTAAATTTAACATTAGCTGCTGGTTGATGACTTTTTTTTTTCCAGAATGTCAATTACATACAACCTATGCACTTAAGAAAATTATGACATTATATGACTCAAACATGAAATTCTGCTGGTTTGTACCAAAGGTATCTTCTATCCCTTGACACCCAGGAAAACCCATTTGAAAGTCTTTTTTTTAATAGCTAGTAGTTTCTGAAAAATTAAGTGACTTGCTATTCATGGTATTCATGGAAAGAAACCAGTTTTATTGCATCCATGTGGGGTTGCTGGGCACCTCCACACTCATGCAGAGGCAGTGCAATCATCTGACATTAACAGTAACAGCCAGTCAGTGAACATATTTCATTGTACTGGGAAACTTAGGAAGTCAGAATTTTCTAAATTACATTGTTAATGTATGATTTTTGGTTATTAGTTGATGATCCTAAAGTCAATATTTGCTTATTTCAACAAGCAGTGACAAAATGATTCTCTGCAGAAGAACCTGGGTGCATCATTAGAAACATCAAAGATAAGGTTGGTACTTTGTGAAAACTGTCAGCCAAAAATTATGCTGGTATATATTGTCTTAGTTGGCCTTGTTTGTTTTAGAATAGCCTAGAGATTTCCAATTTCATAGAAAAATAATTAACTATTTTCTCTCTTTCTGAACAATATCAGTAATTTTTATTTTCATAGAAACATTCATTTCTTTCACATTTTCAAATATATTTGAAGAGGTGCAAATAAGTTATGTTAAAATTATTTTAATCTCAACATCTGTAGTCAATTCCCCCCTTATTTCTAATTTTGTGTATTTGTGCAAAATATTTTTTAAACAAAGAAAAAAATGATGAATCCTAATAAACATAACAATTTACAGATAAAAATAAAATTCACAAACAAAACTTAGAGAAAAGAAACAAATTCTGAACTTCCTCATATGTCTTATTGACAAATGGCACCATACTGATTTTAACTTGCACGTCAATTTGAATTCAAATTATTCTGAGTCCAGTTTAGGGGAGATTTGTCAGTTATGTGCTTAGATGGTTCACTGTTTAATAAGTATAAAATGCTACTAGTCTCAAAGAGATATTCACACACCCAAGTTCACTGCAGCATTACTCACAATAGCCAAACTGGAAGCATCCTAGATGTTCATCGACAGATGAATGGATAAAGAAAATATGGTATACAAATCAATCAATGTGATACACCACATTAACACATGGAAGGATTAAAAAAAATCACGGGTTTCCCTGGTGGCACAGTGGTTGAGAGTCCACCTGCCAATGCAGGGGACACGGGTTCATGCCCCGGTCTGAGAAGATCCCACATGCCGTGGAGCAGCTAGGCCCGTGAGCCATAGCTGCTGAGCCTGTGCTCCACAACGGGAGAGGCCACAACAGTGAGAGGCCCACGTACCGCAAAAAAAAAAAAAAAAAATCACATAATCGTCTCAATAGATGCAGAAAAAGCATTTGACAGAATTCAATACCCATTCATGATAAAAACTCTCAACAAAGTTGGTATAGAGGGAACATATCTCAACCTAATAAAGGCTTTTTATGACAAACCCACAGCCAACATCATATTGAACCACGAAAAGCTGAAAGCCTTTCTTCTAATTCAGAAGAAGACAAGGATACCCACTCCCATCATACTATATTTAATACTGTAAATACTATATAATTAATACAGTATTGGAAGTCATAGCCACAGCAATCAGAGAAGAAAAATAAATAAATAAAAGCATCCAAATTGGAAGGGAAGAAGTAAACCTCTCACTATTTGCACATAACATGATACTATATATAGAAAACCTTACAGTCTCCACAAAAAAAACTATAAGAACTAATTATTCAGTAAAGTTGCAGGATACAAGATCAACATACAGAAATCTGTTGCTATACACTAATAATGAACTACCAGAAAGAGAAAGCAATCCCGTTTAAAATCACATCAAAAACAATAAAATACCTTGGAATAAACTTAACCAAAGAGGTAAAAGACCTATACTCTGAAAACTATAAAACACTGATGGGAATTCCCTGGCAGTCCAGTGGTTGGGACTCTGCTTTCACTGACAGGGGCCTGGGGTTCCATCCCTGGTCAAGGAACTATGATCCCAGAAGCCATGCAGCCAGAAATAAATAAATAAATAACACTGATGAAGGAAACTGAAGATGATACAAAGAAATGGAAAGATAGCCCATATTCATGGATTGGAAGAATTAATATTGTTAAAAGTGTGTCCACACTACTCAAAGCAATCTACAGATTTAATGCAATCCCTATCAAAATACCCATGATATTTTTCATAGAAATAGAACAAATAATCCTAAAATTTATATGGAACCACGAAAGACCCTGAATAGCCAAAACAATCTTGAGGGGGAAAAAAAGGCTGGAGGTATCACTCTTTCTGACTTCAGACTGTAGTACGAAGATACAGTAACCAAAACAGCATCATGGTACTGACACAAAAACAGATACATAGATCAATGAAACAGAACAGACAGCCCAGAAATAAACGCACACTTATGGTCAACTAACCTACAACAAAGGAGGCATGAATGCAAAATGAAATACATACAATCTATTCAGTAAGTGTTGCTGGGAAAACTGGACAGCTACATATAAAACAAAAAAATTAGAACATCTTCTCATACTGTATACAAAAATAAATTCAAAATGGACTAAAGACCTAAATGTAAGACTGGAAATCATAAAACTCCTAGAAGAAAACAAAGGCAGAACGTTCTTTGACAATTCACAGCAGTACTTTTTTTAATCTGTCTCCTAAGGCAAAGGAAACAGAAGCAAAAATAAACAAATGGGACCTAATTACATTTAAAAGCTTTGCACAGAAAAGGAAAACATCAACAAAATGAAAAGACAACTTACTGAATGAGCGAAAATACTTGCAAATAATATGACTCATAAGAGATTAATATCCAAAATATATAAACAACTCATACAACTCAATATCAAAAAAGAAAAACACAATTAAAAAATGAGCAGAAGGCCCTGAACCAGGATGATGGAGTAGAAGGACATGCTTTTACTCCCTCTTGTGAGAACACCAGAATCACAACTAGCTGCTGGACAATCACTGACAGGAAGACACTGGAACTCACCAAAAAAGATACCCCACATCCAAAGACAAAGGAAAAGCCACAATGAGATGGTAAGAGGAGTGCAATCACAGTAAAATCAAATCCCATAACTGCTGGGTGGGTGACTCACAGACTTGAGAACACTTATACCACAGAAGTCCACCCACTGGAGTGAAGGTTCTGAGGCCCACGTCAGGCTTCCCAACTGTGGTGTCCGGCAACGGGAGGAGGAATTCCTAGAGAATTAGACTTTGAAGGCCAGTGGGATTTGATTGCAGGACTTCAACAGGACTGGGGGAAACAGAGACTCCACTCTTGGAGGACACACA
Source organism: Aethalodelphis obliquidens (assembly GCF_003676395.1). NCBI lineage: Eukaryota > Metazoa > Chordata > Mammalia > Artiodactyla > Delphinidae > Aethalodelphis > Aethalodelphis obliquidens. Next base: position 44,065,642 of record NW_020837950.1, read on the forward strand.
TAAAGTAGTGTGTGCATCGGGACCCAGGGGAAGGAGCAGTAACCGCAGGGGAGACTGAACCAGACGAACCTGCTAGTGTTGGAGGGTCTCCTGCAGAGGTGGGTGGTGGCTGTGGCTCACCGTGGGGACAAGGACACTGGCAGCAGAAGTTATGGGAAGTATTCCTTGGTGTGAGCCCTCCCAGAGTCTGCCATTAGACCCACCAAAGAGCCCAGGTAGGCTCCAGTGTTGAGTTGCCTCAGGCCAAACAACCAACAGGGAGGGAAGCCAGCCCCACCCATCAGCAGTCAAGTGGATTAAAGTTTTACTGAGCTCTGCCCAACAGAGCAACAGCCAGCTCTACCCAACACCAGTCCCTCCTATCCGGAAACTTGCACAAGCCGCTTAGATAGCCTCATCCACTAGACGGCAGAGAGCAGAAGCAAGAGGAACTACAGTCCTGCAGCCTGTGGAACAAAAAACACATTCACAGAAAGACAGACAAGATGAAAAGGCAGAGGGTTATGAACCAGATGAAGGAACAAGATAAAACCCCTCAAAAACAAATAAAAGAAGTGGAGATAAGCAACCGCCCAGAAAAAGAATTCAGAATAATGATAGTGAAGATGATCCAGGACCTTGGAAAAAGAATGGAGGCAAAGATCGAGAAGATACAAGAAATGTTTAATAAAGACCCAGAAGAATTAAAGAACAAACAAACAGAGATGAGCAATACAATAACTGAAATGAAAACTACACTAGAAGGAATCAATAGGAGAATAACTGAGGCAGAAGAACGGATAAGTGAACTGGAAGACAGAATGGTGGAATTCACTGCTGCGGAATAGAATAAAGAAAAAAGATTGAAAAGAAATGAAGACAGACCAAGAGAACTCTGGGACAATATTAAACACAACAACATTCACATTATAGGGGTCCCAGAGGAGAAGAGAGAGAGAAAGGACCCGAGAAAATATTTGAAGAGATTATAGTCGAAAACGTCCCTAACATGGGAAAGGAAATAGCCACCCAAGTCCAGGAAGCGAAGAGAGTCCGATACAGAATAAACCCAAGGAGAAACATGCCAAGACACATAGTAATCAAACTGGCAAAAATTAGAGACAAAGAAAAATTAGTGATAGCAGCAAGATAAAATGACAACATACAAGGGACTCCCATAAGGTTAACAGCTGATTTCTCCGCAGAAACTCTACAAGCCAGAAGGGAGTGGCATGATATACTTAAAGTGATGAAAGTGAAGAACCTAAAACCAAGATTACTCTATCCTGCAAGGATCTCATTCAGATTTGATGGAGAAATCAAAAGCTTTACAGACAAGCTAAAGCTAAGAGAATTCAGCATCACCACACCAGCTCTACAACAAATGCTAAAGGAACTTCTCTAAGTGGGAGACACAAGAGAAGAAAAGGACCTACAAAAACAAACCCAAAACAATTAAGAAAATGGCAATAGGAATATACATATAAATGATAACCTTAAATGTGAGTGGATTAAACACTCCAACCAAAAGACACAGACTGGCTGAACTGACACAAAAAGAAGACTCATATATACGCTGTCTACAAGAGACCCACTTCAGACCTAGGGACACAAACAGAGTGAAAGTGAGGGGACGGAAAAAGATATTCCATGCAAATGGAAATCAAAAGAAAGCTGGAGGAGCAATACTCCTATCAGATAAAATAGACTAAAATAAAGAATGTTACAAGAGACAAGGAAGGACACTACATAATGATCAAGGGATCAATCCAAGAAGAAGATATAACAATTTTAAATATATATGCACCCAACATAGGAGCACCTCAATACATAAGGCAACTGCTAACAGCTATAAAAGAGGAAATCGACAGTAACACAATAATAGTGGGGGACTTTAACACATCACACCAATGGACAGATCATCCAAAATGAAAATAAATAAGGAAACATAAGCTTTAAATGACACAACAGACCAGATAGATTTAACTGATATTTATAGGACATTCCATCCAAAAACAGCAGATTACACTTTCTTCTCAAGTGAGCACGGAACATTCTCCAGGATAGATCATATCTTGGGTCATAAATCAAGCCTCAGTAAATTTAAGAAAACTGAAATCATATCAAGCATCTTTTCAGACCACAACGCTATGAGATTAGAAATGAATTACAGGGGAAAAAACGTAAAAAACACAAACACATGGAGGCTAAACAATACGTTACTAACTAACCAAGAGATCACTAAAGAAATCAAAGAGGAAATCAAAAAATGCCTAGAGACAAATGACAATGAAAACACGATGATCCAAAACCTATGGGATGCAGCAAAAGCAGTTCTAAGAGGGAAGTTTATAGCTATACAAGCCTACCTCAAGAAAAATCTCAAATAAACAATCTAACCTTACACCTAAAGGAACTAGAGAAAGAAGAACAAACAAAACCCAAAGTTAGCAGAAGGAAAGAAATCATAAAGATCAGGGAACAAATAAACGAAACAGAAAGAAAGAAAACAATAGCAAAGATCAATAAAACTAAAAGCTGGTTCTTTGAGAAGATAAACAAAATTGATAAACCATTAGCCAGACTCATCAAGAAAAAAAGGGAGAAGACTCAAATCAACAGACCTAGAAATGAAAAAGGAGAAGTAACAACTGACACTGCAGAAATACAAAGGATCAAGAGAGATTACTACAAGCAACTCTATGCTAATAAAATGGACAACCTGGAAAAAATGGACAAATTCTTAGAAAGGTATAACCTTCCAAGACTGAACCAGGAAGAAATAGAAAATATGAACAGACTGATCACAAGTAATGAAATTGAAACTGTTATTAAAAATCTTCCAGCAAACAAAAGTCCAGGACCAGATGGCTTCACACATGAATTCTATCAAACGTTTAGAGAAGAGCTAACACCCATACTTCTCAAACCCTTCCAAAAAATTGCAGAGAAAGGAACACTCCCAAACACATTCTATAACGCCACCATCACCCTGATACCAAAACCAGACAAAGATACTACAAAAAAAGAAAATTACAGACCAATATCACTGATGAATATTGATGCAAAAATCCTAAACAAAATACTAGCAAACAGAATCCAACAACACATTAAAAGGATCATACACCATGATTTATCCCAGGGATGCGAGGATTCTTCAATATATGCAATCAATGTAATATACCATATTAACAAATACAAGAATAAAAACGACATGATCATCTCAATAGATGCAGAAAAAGCTTTTGACAAAATTCAACACCCATTTATGATAAAAAAAAAAACTCTCCAGAAAGTGGGCATAGAGGGAACCTACCTCAACATAATAAAGGCCATATACAACAAACTCACAGCAAACATCATTCTCAACAGTGAAAAACTGAAAGCATTTCCTCTAAGATCAGGAACAAGACAAAGATGTCCACTCTCACCACTATTATTCAACATAGTTTTGGAAGTTGTAGCCATGGCAATCAGAGAAGAAAAAGAAATAAAAGGAATACAAATTGGAAAAGAAGTAAAACTGTCACTATTTGCGGATGACATGACCCTATACATAGAGAATCCTAAAGATTCCACCAGAAAACTACTAGAGCTAATCAATGAATTTGGTAAAGTAGCAGGATACAAAATTAATGCACAGAAATCTCTTGCATTCCTATACACTAATGATGAAAAATCTGAAAGAGAAATTAAGGAAACACTCCCATTTACCATTGCAACATAAAGAATAAAATACCTATGAATAAACCTACCTAGGGAGACAAAAGACCTGTATGCAGAAAACTATAAGACACTGATGAAAGAAATTAAAGATGATACCAACAGATGGAGAGATATACCATGTTATTGGACTGGAAGAATCAATACTGTGAAAATGACTATACTACCGAAAGCAATCTACAGATTCAATGCAACCCCTATCAAATTACCAATGGCATTTTTTACAGAACTAGAACAAAAACTCTTAAAATTTGTATGGAGAAGCAAAAGACCCCGAATAGCCAAAGCAATCTTGAGAAAGAAAAACGGAGCTGGAGGAATCAGACTCCCTGACTTCAGACTATACTACAAAGCTACAGTAATCAAGACAATACGGTACTGGCACAATAACAGAAACATAGATCAATGAAACAAGATAGAAAGCTCAGCCATGCACCTATGATCAACTAATCTATGACAAAGGGGGCAAGGATATACGGTGGAGAAAAGACAGTCTCTTCAATAAGTGGTGCTGGGAAAAATGGACAGCTACATGTAAAAGAATGAAATTAGAACACTCCCTAACACCATACACAAAAATAAACTCAAAATGGATTCGAGACCTAAATGTAAGACTGGACACTATAAAACTCTTAGAGGAAAACATAGGAAGAACAATCTTTGACATAAATCACAGCAAGATCTTTTTTGACCCACCTCCTAGAGTAATGGAAATAAAAACAAAAATAAACAAATGGGACCTAATGAAACTACAAAGCTTTTGCACAGCAAAGGAAATCATAAACAAGACAAAAAGACAAGACTCAGAATGGGAGAAAATATTTGCAAATGAATCAACGGACAAAGGATTAATCTCCAATATATATAAACAGCTCATGCAGCTCAATATTTAAAAAACAAACAACCCAATCCAAAAATGGGCAGAAGACCTAAATAGACATTTCTCCAAAGAAGACATACAGATGGCCAAGAAGCGCATGAAAGCTTCTCAACATCACTAATTATTAGAGATATGCAAATCAAAACTACAATGAGGTATCACCTCACACCAGTTAGAATGGGCATCATCAGAAAATCTACAAACAACAAATGCTGGAGAGGGTGTGGATAAAAGGGAACTCTCTTGCACTGTTGGTGTGAATGTAAATTGATACAGTCACTATTGAGAACAGTACGGAGGTTCCTTAAAAAACTAAAAATAGAATTACCATATGATCCAGCAATCCCACTACTGGACATATACCCAGAGAAAACCATAATGCAAAAAGATACATGCACCCCAATGTTCATTGCAGCACTATTTACAATAGCCAGGTCATGGAAGCAACCTAAATGCCCATCAACAGACGAATGGATAAAGAAGATGTGGTACATATATACAATGGAATATTACTCAGCCATAAAAAGGAAAGAAATTGGGTCATTTGTTGAGACGTGGATGGATCTAGAGACTGTCATACAGAGTGAAGTAAGTCAGAAAGAGAAAAACAAATATCATATATTAACGCATGTATGTGGAACCTAGAAAAATGGTACAGATGAACTGGTTTGCAGGGCTGAAGTTGAGACACAGATGTAGAGAACAAACGTATGGACACCAAGGGGCAAAAGCCGCGAGGGGGCTGGGGATGGTGGTGGGATGAATTGGGCAATTGATGTGTATAAAATTGATGACTAATAAGAACCTGCTGTATAAAAAATTAAATTAAATTAAAAAAGAAAAAAATGACTACATACTGGGTAATTCCCTGGAGGCCCAGTGGTTGGGACTCTGCTGCCACTGCAGGGGGCCCGGGTTCAATTCCTGGTCAGGGAACTAAGATTCCACAATCCTGCTGCACAGCCAAATAAATAAATGAAAGACTACATACTGGATGTGTTTTTTGTTTGTTTGTTTATTTATTTTAATTTTGGCTGTGCTGGGTCTTTGTTGCAGCGCACGGGCTCAGTACCTGTCCCATGGCATGTGGAATCTTAGTTCCCCAACCAGGATCGAGCCTGCATCCCCCGCATTGGAAGCCAGATTCTCAACCACTGGACCACCAGGGAAGTCCCTGGATATTTCCATTTATATGACCATCTTGCAAAGGCAAAACTATGGGACCAGAAAACTGTTCACTGGATGCCAGGGGCTGGGAGTGGGGGAAGGGTTGACTATAAATGAGTATGGGGGAATTTTTTGAAATGATAAAACTGTTCTGTATCCTGGTTGTGGTGGCAATTATACAATTGTATACCTTTGTCAAAACTCACAGAACTGCACACTAAAAAGGATGGATTTCATTCTGTATAAATAATATCTTAATTTTAAAAAAATGAGTAAAAAGAGCCCACTGTGTGAGAGAGGGACTTAAAAGCCAAAATGATATAAAAGTCAGCAAAAAAGCAAAAATGATACTTAAAAATTTTTAACAACTGAAGATGTCATTACTCAGATTAAAACAGTTACAATGCCAAAAACTAGGATATAACTATACTAGAAGACTACAGAAAGGTGAAATGTGTGTTGGAGGTGGCAGTAAGCATGCAACTGTTATGAGAGCTAAATCCTCACCTTTCATTGTAGGAATTCATTGGATAATGTTTAAATCTGAAAAATCAAGACAAAGCAGGATAAGCTTTCTATTTAGAACCATGGAGGCAAAATCAAAGGCTTCAGCTAGAAAATTGGAAGCTGGAAAGACTTCCACCCTGGACTGTGGGAATCGTGGGTAAAGAGGGCTGGGACAAAAGACAGCTAGTTTTTTGTTTCAAGTCTTAAAACTTTGACTCCTCGAACTATGTATATGCATATCTTTGATGACAATAAAACTTTTTAATACCAAAAATTAAAAAATGAGAAGACCTGAATAGACATTTTTTCAAAGAAGATATGCAGATGGCCACAGGCCCATGAAAAGATGCTCAACATCATTAATCAGAGAAATAAATGCAAATCAAAACCACAATGAAATATCACCTCACACCTTTCAAAATGGCTATCATCAAAAAGACCACAAATAACAAATGTTGGTGAGGGTATAGAGAAAAGAGAGCCCTAGTACAAACTGATAGGAATGTAAATTGGTGCAGCCACTATGGAAAACAGTATGGAGGTCCTCAAAAAACTAAAAATAGAACTACCATATGATCTAGCAATTCCACTCTTCGATATATATCTGAAGAAAACAAAAACACTAATTTGAAAAGATACATATACCTCAATGTTCAATGCAGCATTATTTACAATAGGGAGGATATGGAAGCAACCTAAGTGCCCATCAAAAAAATGAATGGATTAAGAAGGTGTGATACACACACAGAGACTGGAGTTACTCAGCCATAAAAAAAAAAAAAAAAAGAAATTTTGCCATTTGAAACAACATGGGTGGACCTGAAGGGTATTCTGCTTAGTGAAATAAGACAGAGAAAGACAAATACCATATGTGTTCACTTAGATGTGGAATCTAATAAATAAAACAAACAAAAAACACAAATGAATGAATATAACAAACTCACAGATATAGAAAACAAACTATTGGTTACCAGTGGGGAGAGGGAAGGAGGGAAGTGTAAGATAGGGGTAGGAAATTAAGAGGTACAAACTACTATGTATAAAATAAATAAGCTACAAAGATGTATTGTACAACACAGGGAATACAGCCAATGTTTTATAATAACTTTAAATGGAGTATAATGTATAAAAATATTGAATCACTATATTGTAAGCCTGAAACTAATAATATGGTAAATCAACCATATTTTTTTTTTTTTTTTTTTTTTTTTCTTTTTGCGGGCCCTTCACTGTTGTGGCCTCTCCCGTTGTGGAGCACAGGCTCCGGACGCACAGGCTCCGGACGCGCAGGCTCAGCGGCCATGGCTCACAAGCCCAGCCGCTCCGCGGCATGTGGGATCTTCCCGGACCGGGGCACGAACCCGTGTCCCCTACATCGGCAGGCGGACTCTCAACCACTGCACCACCAGGGAAGCCCTATCAACCATATTTTAATTAAATAAATAAGAAAAAAGAAAATGTAGTATATACATACAATGGAATATTATCTGGCTTTTAAAAAGCAGGAAACCCTATCATACGCAACAACATGAACAGAGTTTGAGGGCCTCATAATAAATGAAACAAGCCAATCACAAAAGGACAAATACTGCATGACTGCACTTACACATGGCACCTAAAGGAATCAAACTCATAGAAACAAAGTAAAATTGTGGTTGCCAGGGACTGGGAAGGGGGGGAAATGAGGAACTGCTTTTTAATGGGTATGGAGTTTCAGTCATGCAAGATGAAAATGTTCTAGCAATCTGCTGCACAACAATGTGTACACAGTTAACACTACTATACTACACACTTAAAAAATGTTAAGATGGTAAATTTATGTTGTGTGTTTTTTGCCACATTTTTTATAAATGTTATCTACTGACCTACTGAGGAAAGTTCATAAGTTTTTGTTTCTCTCTCCTTCTCTCTTTCAGTTGTAAAGGTGGTTTTGCACTAACATTTCTGAATTTTCTCATGAATTGATACTTCTCTGTAGAAAAACAGATTTGGATTAGATTGCCTATAACCACACTTCAAACAATAAAATTGTCAGATTCTGTTTATTTTCTTTCCAATGGTACCTATTCATAAAACAGCAAACTTAGGGTTAAAAGGGCCTTGATCTCAGTAAGTCTTCACTGAACTAAGTGGAAGAAACAATTTTGCCGGGTTATGTAAATTACAGGGTTAGCCCAAGCACCTTAAACCTTGATCTAGACCAGTGGTTCTAAACGTCACCTAAATATTAGAATCACCTGAGAGCTTTAAGACTCTTGCTCCTCAAGCCATGACTCGGACAAATTAAGTTAGAATCTCTAGCATTGAGATCCAGGTAACAGTGTTTTTTTTTGAAAGCTCCCCAATCGGCCGTCATAGTTGAGAACACTGACATAGGCTCATCTGATACACAAACCATCAAAAATGAGAAAATTTATTCAACTGAAGTACATTCATCAATTTTATATATCAAACAGAATAACTATTAATCTTCCAGTAGATCTTTCACTGAGTTAGGCGCCAGTCAAAAATTCCAGAATATTTAGTATGAAATAAATGTGCTATAAAGATCTCCAAGTGTAAAGAGTAAGCAAGCGAATGTTTCATTTTCCTGTGCATGATATGAAATAACTCCCTCTCACAGGCTATATTTTAGTTGAAGATAAACAGGGCTGATCATGGTAAAGATACAGAATTTGTAAAGGACGTCCAGTCTTTCCTGCCTTTCTCTAAATCAATTCAGATGCTACCTTCCCACCCCACTCCGCCCCAACCCCATTCCCTAAGTTACTATCTGTAAGGGAACAGGCAGAATTCTGAATTTTTTTTTCCATCTGTATCTCATTCACAACGTGTTACCTAAACAGCATTTTAAGCTCTTATTTTTAATTGTGTAACTATAGGCTCTCTCCCTGCATACTTGCAAACAGAACCTGGGTTTGGCTCAAGATTTATAGGGTATTGTGTTAGTGAGACTCAGTTTCTGCCTGCAGCAAGGTCTCAAGTCAGACCTTTTTAGGGGAGTTGGAAAAATGCCTGGAGAAGGGAGGGATGAAGTGATTGTCTGAGCTTTCCCAGAGTTAAGGGGGGATGGCTGCAGTTCGCTGCTCCCCAGCGGTCCTGTATCAGCTGAGGACAAGGAACGTGAAAGACCCTGAGCGTCTCTTTTAAATCTACCCAGGAACACTCCCCTTTGGCAATCAGATCACTCCACAACGAACCAGGGATAAATACTGAGAGCTACTAAATATGGGAACAGGTACACAGGAAGTCTCAACTCAGGCCATAAATGAGAGAAGCAGGGCCCCAGGGACCTTCCAGGCTGGTGAATTAGGTGGCTTCCAGGGTTGATTATTCACCCTGTACTAAGTGCTTTACATGCATACCAAGTTTAATCCTCCCCACAGTGCTGGGTTGCAAATATTATTTTCATTTCGAAGATGAGCAGATTGACCCTCAGAAAGGTTAAGTGACTCACCCAACATCACTCAATCAGTAAGTGCCCTGTAGCTTTCCGTGCATTCAAAACTTTAGAAGTAACATTAAACATAACTTCCAATTTTATCATAAGTATCTAAATCATGGCCAAGACCAATCTTCAAAAAATTTGGTATGAAACAATTGTTTCACCAGAAATCTTTCACTCACTTCAACTTTAAAATATAAGAGATTTAAAATGCAGTGCACTCATTTCCATTTTAAAATGTAAAACATTAAAAGAAAAGCAATAGGAATTTAGAAATTCATCATATTGCAAATGGTAGGGGAAAGGTGGTTATTTATTATTGAATTTGTGGTTATGTCCAAAATAAAACGATTTTTTTTTTTGCTCTGGCATATTCAATTGCTCTCTGATCTTCTAAACTCAAAGGGATTCTCTTTTAAGGCAAACTTAATTCTTCTAAGATTTGCATACTACATTCTAAATATTAAAGCTATAAAGCCCAGAAACACACCTGGATATCCCAGGTAGACGGAGTCCAAAAAGAGATAATATGATTTAACTTGAACAGCAGTATATCAAGTGTGCATCATATTTTTATCCTTATATTTTATAAACTTGTTTACCAGGCATATGCTATAAAATACACATCACTATAGGCCCATGGAGAAAAGAAATACGTTGAGAAGTATGATTTGTCCAAAATAGGTTAGAAAAAAATATGTGCATGCATGACATTTCTGACAAGGTGTTTTTTTTTTTTTTTTTTTTTTTTTTTTTTTGCGGTACATGGGCCTCTCACTGCTGCGGTCTCTCCCGTTGGGGAGCACAGGCTCCGGACGCGCAGTCTCAGCGGCCACGGCTCACGGGCCCAGCCGCTCTATGGCATGTGGGATCTTCCCGGACCGGGGCACGAACCCGCGCCCCCTGCATTGGCAGGCGGACTCTCAACCACTGCGCCACCAGGGAAGCCCGACAAGGTGGTTTTGACACAGCTGTGCACTGATGCAGCTGTTTTCATGCGGAGGATTTTTAAACACAGCCCCCAAAACAAACACTTAAACTTTCAGCTGTTTCTATTAACAAGTAATGTGTGAAACGCACATTCTTCCCATTCTAAAATCTCTCCACAGCCTTGAACCTCACCCTGTTGTAGATACCCACCCCCTGGGGTAGAAAGCAGGGATTAAGTGGGGGTCTGGAATAACGTGGGGTCAGAGATGGGTTGAAGATGAGGGATGGGGTGAGGTTAGGTATCGTCTGGCAGACAAACTCTATGTGACCAGAAGTTATATGTTTACCACACTTACTCATCTCAGAGAGGGCCATCCATCATTCTTAGCAAAGTGCTTGCTCATTCTCTGAGAATTCATTTATATCTTAAACAGTCTGCTAAATTGACAATGGGCATACTCCTTTACATTCATGAATAAACAGAATTGTCTGTGTAAAAATACTACTACATCTGTTTTACATTTGAACATCTAGAGAACTCAATTGTGGATACCTCTGAGTTCGGACGTTTCCTAATTATGCAAACTTGATTTGATTGGATACATATATATAGCACACTGAAACAGGGGAGAATATTTGAACTGTGATATTTTTCTACACAGAAAATGTTCAATCTATTTTCTAGCAGCTCTCAGTGGGTTTTTTTTCTATTTACAAAAGTAATGCATAAAGAATTTCCAGGATTAGATAAAATAAAAAGAAAATGGGGACGGCATCGGGGATGACAGGGAATATCAGTTGCATCCATTACACTGAAACAAGTGATCTAACCTTTTTAAAAGAGAAAGGTTACTACCACCATGTCAAAGTAGATGAGTCCAAAGGATGACTTGGAAACCCATATTTTGGAGAAGCTGCATCAACGTGTCTGATTTGGAGCAATGCTTACATATGGCCACACCTAAATCCTCTACTTCAAAATAGTGAAGACATTCTTTCTCTCTTATATCCCCTTTTGCATTTTTTATTCAACTGCTTTATTGAAGTCTCTAATGGAATGGAATCAAATTATGACCTTGCTCCAAGAAAATATCTGATGATGACTGACTTTAGCTATCCTACTACAAACAAATATATACATGCAAGTTGCCCACTATGTTACAAAAGGAACTACTTATTAAATTAGGACTATCTTGTTCAGTGGTACTTATTAAGAAGATAGTCCTAATTTGGTTAATTGCCTAAATGAAAACACTTAGTATATGAGTGGATTCCTACAGTAAAGTCTATCTTTGAGCTACTATACAATCTAATAAATATATCCATTGTTCGGGATGAGAACTATTTCTTCTGAATGAAGGATTTGGTGCTTTACCTTTACGGAGTTCTTTGTGTATCATCTGGTTTCAATTTCTTCTTGGGCTCCATTTCCCAATGGGTGTGTGTGTGTGCTTGTGCTTGGGTAAAACGCATACATAACTAATCCAAACGTATCACTGAGGATTCACATATGTATGAATATACATCCAAATTATTTCAAAGTAAAACTGTTACATTAAAGTATATACACACAGAAATAGGAAGAAATGAAACCTGAAGAGACAATGTACAAGGTTATAAAATCAAGATGGAGCTTAAAAACCCCACATATTAGGTCTAAAGTAGCCACTATAGAACAAAATGAAAATTAGAAAATCAAAGTGGTGAATCTGCATAAAAGTAATATAAAGCATTGTCATTTCACATGAAGCTGCTTAGCACATAAATGTATTAGTCCATATTTTTGAGCTCTTCTTAAACGTCACTCACCGTCCTGGTCATTAGGGATACAGTGATGCACAAGATGGACCAAGTCCCTGCTCTCAAGAGGCTAACAGTCAAGCAGCGTAGACAGATGAAATGGGTAAACAACTGATTATGTAATTTCAGATCATGATAATTTCTTTAAAGAAAAGTAAAGCAGAGTTAGGGAATTCATAATGACTATGGGGTAGGAGAGAGGGCAGAGATCTGAATGAAATGAGTTAACCATGCAGATGTATGAGGGGAAAGTGTACCAGATGGAGGGAAAACAAATGCAGATGATTTTGTTTTGTTTTGTTTTGTTTGTTTTTTTTTTTTGCGGTACACGGGCCTCTCACTGTTGTGGCCTCTCCCGTCATGGAGCACAGGCTCCGGACGCGCAGGCTCAGCGGCCATGGCTCACGGGCCCAGCCGCTCTGCGCCATGTGGGATCTTCCCGGACCGGGGCACGAACCCGTGTCCCCTGCACCAGCAGGCGGACTCTCAACCACTGCGCCACCAGGGAAGCCCAATGCAGATGATCTAAGGCAGGAAAAGCATGGTGTGTTCAAGAATCATCAAGGTCAGTGTGATTGGAGGAGAGTGAGAGAAAGAGAGAAAGGTAAATAATGAAACAGGAAAATCAGGCAGGAACTGGATGATGTCCTCTCAGAAAGAAGAGGGGAAGGAGAGGTCAGGAAAATAGGAGTGTGTGACATCACAGAAGCCAAAAGAAACAGTTTCGAGAAGAACCAATACACTGTGTCAGATGACACTGAAAGACTTAGTAAAATGAGGACTGAGAATGAACCATGAGATTTGGCAAATGGACTTGTTTCAGTGGAAAAGAGATCCTTTCCAAGAGTTCTTCCAGCAGAGAAATGGAGTATTGGCTACAGGAGAACATGGGATCAAGAGAGGTGTTTTTGTAAGATGAGAAACATTATAAATGTAATAAATGGCCAATGCAAGTCAAGCAACAATAACAAAGATAAATCTTGCACCGTTTATTGCAGTGCACTGATGTGCAAATGTCATATACACAAATGCACACACACACTGAAATTCCCAAACACCAACTTGTTTAGCAATGCTAAGTCAGATCTTTAACTTTCTGTCAATATTTGTCTTTACCCTTTACTCTAACCTATTGAGTTAATTTACTTCCCAGGGACACTAAATTCATGAACAATATAAATTATTACAGAAATTTTCAAAATGCCATCTTTTTTTTATATTAGGTAATTTTTTAACATCTTTATTGGAGTATAATTGCTTTACAATGGTGTGTTAGTTTCTGCTTTATAACAAAGTGAATCAGCTATACATATACATATATCCCCATATCTCCTCCCTCTTGTGTCTCCCTCCCACCCTCTCCAAAAATGCCATCTTGAGGAACACACCAAAGTAAGTTAAAAGTTATAATTTCGGTCACAAATTGCATTTGACTGTTCACTTTTATAATTTGAGGTTCTATCAGAGTGTAATCAATATTAACATAACTTTTTTACCCTGAGCACTCCTTTGGAGGAGATAATGTCTGTAAACACATACAGATTTTGAAGGACATTGGCAGAATGTATAAATCGGTACATAAACACAACTGGATTTGTGGAAAGAGTGCAAGTATTGAAACCAGAGAAAACTAGGAATGACATCCCAGCTCCATCACTTACTAACATGTTACCCTGGGCTCCTGAGTCTCATTTCCCTCATTTGTAAAGTGGAGATAATGATGTCCAGGTCACCAGGATGCGATAACAAATAAATCAGTAAAAAATGTAGGGAAAGTACCTGGCATACAGACAGTGTGCTCAGTAAATGGTAGCATTGATTTTTTTATTGCAATATAGTTGATTAACAATGCTGTGTTAATTTCTGCTGTACAGCAAAGTGATTCAGTTATACATATTTTTATATGTATTCTTGTCCACTGTGGCTTATAGAATATTGAATATAGTTGCATGCATTATATAGTAGGACCTTGTTGTTTATTCATTCTATATATAATAGTTTGTATCTGATAACCCCAAATTCCCACTCCATCCCTCTCTCACCCCTCCTTGGCAACCACAAGTGTGTTCTCTATGTCTGAGTCTGTTTCTGTTTCATAGATAAGTTCATTTGTGTCATATTTTAGATTCCACAAATAAGTGATATCATATGATGTTTGTCTTTCTCTTTCTGAATTACTTCACTTAGTACGATAGTCTCTAGGTCTATCCCTGTTGCTACAAATGGCATTATTTCATTCTTTTTTATGGGTGAGTAGTGTTCTATAGTATGTATGTATCACATCTTCTTGATCCATTCATCTGTCAATGGGCATTTAGGTTGCTTCCATGTCCTGGCTATTGTAAACAGTGCTGCTATGGACATTGGGGTGCATGTATCTTTTTGAATTATGGTTTTCTCCAGATATATGCCCAGGAGTGGGATTCCTGGATCATATGGTAACTCTATTTTTAGTCTTCTGAGGAACCCCCAGACTGTTCTCCACAGTGGCTGCACCAATTTACATTCCCACCAACAGTGTAGTAGGGCTCCCTTTTCACCACATCCTCTCCAGCATTTATTATTTGCAGACATTTTGATGATGGCCATTCTGAACGGTGTGAGGTGGTACCTTATTGTAGTTTTGATTTGCATTTCTCTAATAATTAGTGGTGTTGAGCATCTTTTCACGTGCCTCTTGGCCACCTGTATATCTTCTTTGGAGAAATGTCTATTTAGTTTTTCTGCCCATTTTTCAATTGTGTTATTTTTTTTGTTGTTCAGTTGCATGAGCTGTTTGTATATTTTGGAAATTAAGCCCTTGTCAGTCGCATCGCTTGCAAATATTTTCTCCCATTCTGTAGGTTATCTTTTCATTTTGTTTATACTTTCCTTTGCTGTACAAAAACTTATATCTTTGATCATGTCCCATTTGTTTATTTTTGCTTTTATTTCTATTGCCTTGGGAGACTGACCTAAGAAAACATTGGTATGACTTATGTCAGAGAATGTTTTGCCTATGTTCTCTTCTAGGAAATGGCTTAAAGACTTAAACATAGACATGACACCATAAAACTTCTGGAAGAGAACATAGGCATTGATTTTTAATAACAATGAGGTATGTCTTTTGATTTACATTACTACAAATTTTCTACTCTCCGTCAATATTCTTTCATTGCACAGAAGCACAACAATATAAGGTATTCAGTCCTTAGGAAGTGGTTTCCCACAATCAGTTGAAGCTGACAGATCATAAGAAAGTTATTATCTCTTGGGTAATAACTAATTATTCCTTCAAAGAGGCAGAAAAAATATGCACATTAAACTTTCTACTAGAGTGAAAATCTTTTTGGAAAATGACTGTATAGGATATTTACCCTTTTAAAAGTCTTGAAAGGCTCTCAAGTGGTAGTTATTAAACTAGTTCTCAGACCTAGGGGATCCTCAGTGGTGCCTCAAAGGCCACAAGGCAGGCAGGACAAGAGAGGTGATGTTTAGAGATGGATGGGAGTTCACGCTGCTTGGATCAGAGCAGTTCCACTTTCTGTGTTTACACTGGACTCTACACTGGATTTCATTTGAAGAAACACTCTTAAGATAAAAGAAAATTTGAAATCCTTGCCCTAAATGAACAGTTAGAGGCTACAGTGATTCTCTCACTAATCACTCAGGACCTTTTCTCTAAAAGTCCTTTTCACCAAATTTGATTTAAACACTAAAACCATACAGAAAATTAAATTACAAACAATGCATGATCCAAGTTAGAAATAAGGCTTAACATTAAATTAGCAGCATTGAGAGTTGACAGGTATCTCAACCTGTTTATTCATGACACACCACATTATTGAAGACACAAGTGAACACCTGCTTTGTTTTGCTTCTTGTACATGGCCCCGTCCCATAATAGGGTTTTCTCCTCTTCAATAGTCTGCAGTATAATGGCAAGCTGGAAAATTAACTCTGAATTTCCTCTTTTCAAATGCTCATAACTCACCTGACCCTTGAGTGAGAAATTCTCACACTTTCTCAGGGTGAGGGCCATGTGATTCCCATCGTCTTAATGGAAATCACACTTCTCAGACCCTGCAAAGGGCTTTGGCAACTTAGGGATTCACATCTCCACAGCCAAAGCTGTTGCTTTTTATTTCCTCTGGGTTTTATTTTCCCGTTAAAACCGCTGTAAGATATTTATGATGCATATCCGTGAACAAGACACTGCGTACAGCTTCCCTTTCCTCCTCCCACTGTGTCTGTCCATAGCACTATAGTTTCTTCAAATAATCTTCTACATGGTACAAGAAATGTGCAGTAGTAAACTCACGTGTAATAGGTATAATCCTACTAATCATGGAGGCTCATGAACTCGTGTGATTTGTTACGTCTAATACTTTTTAAGTGTGGAAGCCCTTTTAACTTCAAAAATACTCATGAATTTCCACTTAAGGGTAATTGCACTTTTAGGTTCTGAACACTGAGAAAACAAATGGCAAGAAGACACTATGGATTATAAAGTCTTCCCTGGTGGCGCAGTGGTTGAGAGTCCGCCTGCCGATGCAGGGGACATGGGTTCGTGCCCCGGTCCGGGAAGATCCCACGTGCCGCGGAGCGGCTGGGCCCGTGAGCCATGGCCGCTGAGCCTGCGCGTCTGGAGCCTGCGCTCCGCAACGGGAGAGGCCACAACAGTGAGAGGCCCGCATATCGCAAAAAAATAAATAAATAAAATAAAGTCCTATTAATGAACCTTTGCTTTCTTAATTACAAGAGTAGGTTTGTGTATGTTAATCACAGCATACGTCTGAAAATGGTACATTTGTGTGTGAAATACATCGTACATTTAATTTACAGACAAGCTTAGCACAGCCATGGATTTATAGAGCCTTCGTACTAACTCTGGGCCCTCCGGAAATCCTCTCCCTACATGTGGCAAACTCCTAATAGCGGAAAAAGGACATGGTCTCGAGTCAGAAAAATCTGGTTTAACTCACAGGTCTTCCTCTTACGATCTACATGAACTTACCCTATTTGACTCCCAGCTTCCTTATCTGATAAAGTTTAGGATCAAGGCTGTGTACATTAAAATATATGTAGTGCAAATCTACAAACAATAAATGCTGGAGAGGGTGTGGAGAAAAGGGAACCCTCTTGCACTATTGGTGGTAATGTAAATTGATACAACCACTATGGAAAACAGTATGGAGGTTCCTTAAAAAAACTAAAAGTAGAACTACCATATGACCCAGCAATCCCACTACTGGGCATATACCCTGAGAAAACCATAATTCAAAAAGAGTCATGTACCACAATGTTCACTGCAGCACTATTTACAATAGCCAGGACATGGAAGCAGCCTAAGTGTTCACCAACAGATGAATGGATAAAGAAGATGTGGCACATATATACAATGGAATATTACTCAGCCATAAAAAGAAACAAAATTGAGTTATTTGTAGTGAGGTGGATGGACCTAGAGTCTGTCATACAGAGTGAAGTAAGTCAGAAAGAGAAAAACAAATACCATATGCTAACACATATATATGGAATCTAAAAAAAAAAAATGGTTCTGAAGAAACTAGAGGCAGGGCAGGAATAAAGACGCAGATATACAGAATGGACTTGAGGACATGGGGAGGGGCATGGACATATATATACTACCAAATGTAAAACAGATAGCTAGTAGGAAGCAGCCGCATAGCACAGGGAGATCAGCTCGGTGCTTTGTGACCACCTAGAGGGGTGGGACAGGGAGGGTGGGAGGCAGATGCAAGAGGGAGGAGATATGGGGATGTATGTATATGTATAGCTGATTCACTTTGTTATACAGCAGAAACTAACACACCATTGTAAAGCAATTCTACTGCAATAAAGATGTTAAAAAAATAATAAAATAAATTAAATATATGTAGTGCTTAATATGTAATGGCAATAATGGCTAATATTTATTACATGTTTACTGTGCACCATAAGTTGGGCTTAAAATGTATAGATATACAAACAGTGTAAGACATAAACTCATAAACAACAATTCCATGAAGTATATTGTGGTGGTCAAGAGAATCCACATCAGAGTCCAAGCACTTGGGTTCAAATCTAGGCTCTGGGCTCTAAGACCTACTAGCAACATGACCAAGGACAAGTTATTTAACTTCTCCAGTATTTTCTTCCTCATCAGTAAAAAGGAATAACAATAATCCTTACTTTACATTAAAAACATCTGCCAAGCGCTTAGCATAATGCCTGGAACAGAGTAAGAGTATGTATTAGATTCTATTATTTTATAGGTGAGGCAATTGGGTTCACTAAATTAACTTGCCCAAGGTCACACAGATGCTAAAAAGCATAACTGGGGCTCTAATCAGATTTCTCTAATTTTCCAGGTGTCGGCTTCTTTCAGACAGATACTTGCTCCTCTTCCCATTACTCCTATGTAGGTTCAACCGTCCTGGGTAATGCAAGGAAAAGGCAACTCAATCTAAACAGTACGCAGCTATAATGACTTCAATCACGCACCAATTTATATAGGCCACCAGGAGGATGAACTGTTTTCCCACGTGAAGCCCCTCTCAGGGAACAATGGAAACCAACTGAGGCAACACAGACTTGCAGACCCTTGGTTTAGCATATTGGTTGCAACTCAGTGGCAGGTGAGATGAAAAGCAAGCAGAGTATCCGGAAACACTTGAGCACACAGACCCCATCAATCCTTGAACGCACAACCCAGGTCTACCCCTTATGATTCCTCATCATCCTCTGCTACGTAAACATCTGACTTGCTTTTGCTAAATTTTTCTCAAGACGGAGCTAACTTAATCAGGTTTCACATCTTTCCTAAATATTAATCTATTGATTTACATAAGACTTGTCTCTTCATAATATGATTAACGTAAGGAAAATGCCCTCTTACCAAGCCAACTCAGTAGTGCGGGCACAGTTAAGTCTTTGCAGAAATCTGTACCCAACTTGGTTGCCCCCCAAATATCCATACACCCCATTCCCAGGGTACAAGTAACCCGAAACAGGGCCGAGTCCTTTCTCTGTATCTCATTGGCCAGATTTATCTTACTGCTAAAGATAAATGATATTATAAGTGTTATTCCACTCAAAATCCTAAGCCCAATATAGTTTATTTTTATTAATTCAACACGAACTAAATTAAAAAACTCAACTTCCAATGTACTTCATAAGACCTTTTACCACATCCTAGTGTGACTTATAACCCTTGAACTAAACTTCTATTTTAATACATCTCAGTTCTATCAACTAGTCTTGATAACAATCTCTCCCCTCCTCCAACACAAGAGTATTCACTTCTCATCAGTACTTAATAGGACTTTCTATTTTAACTTGACATCAGAAGTATCTGAAAAATTCCAAGGCATAAATTATAGCAGGCTCAAAGGGCTGGGAGCTCAATGAAGTTCTCGTCAGTGAACTCTTATACATCTGTATGATGCAAGGAATAAACTTTGATCATATGACCTCAAAGACCTTCACAATCTGCTTCTCTCTGCATACCCCTAGGGTTTATTTTAAATTTTTTGGACATTCCCTCTCGAAAACATTCAAAGATTCAAATCTAAGGGTTGGTCTCAAGCTTATACATA
Source organism: Aethalodelphis obliquidens (assembly GCF_003676395.1). Classification (NCBI taxonomy): domain Eukaryota; kingdom Metazoa; phylum Chordata; class Mammalia; order Artiodactyla; family Delphinidae; genus Aethalodelphis; species Aethalodelphis obliquidens. Next base: position 44,085,653 of record NW_020837950.1, read on the forward strand.
TTCCCAGAGAGCCCTCATTTTTGGCCATATTTTAATGGACCATGCTTTCTGATCAGTACCACAAGCCTTCCACTACGTCCCTCCATTAGACAAAATTGTCACTTAAGTACTAGCAAAGTGGACTGGCATGTGCTCAGCAATTAGCAGATAAACAGTGAACTGAAAGCTAGGTCTCCATTGCTACTGAGATGGTCAATATAGTCTTTTTTAAAATTATAATTAAAATTTCCATTAGAAACGCACAAAGCTCTCTTTGCCAAATTGAAAAGGACAAAACTGGTACGAAGAGAATTTCCAAGCTTTTGAAAGGTCATTATGAACAACAGGATTTAAAAAAAAAAAACTGTTTTAAAAAATATTGGCACTACCCCTTGAAACAAATTGAAAGAAAAATTAAGCTAAACTGTGACGTCTATAACCAGGGTGCTCAGTCAGCCAGTTCCTTGCCAAAACAGTCCCAGAATCATAACTCTGTTCCATTATTCCTGCCTTACTTGTTTGAAGAATTTTCTTTTGATTAAACCCCTTACAGTGCGGGACTCCACAGCGTTCTGAAGGTGAGCTTGGAATGCAAGACAACTAATGACAGGGTGGTTTCCCACAGGCAGGCCTTCAGGAAGAGGTGGGCAGATTAGTCCAATTTAGGGCTCTCTTCTCAAGGAGCCTCAGGATCTAACAATCCAGAAAATGAGCTAAAAGGTAACAAAAGGCTCAATCTGGAAGACACCCAGTCAAAGCTATTTTCTTCTCCCAACACAAACTCAAAACAGGTGTATCACTTATTTTTTATTTTAACTCTGATAAACTCTCTGAACTTTCTGCTTATATACACAGTGACTAAATTTAACCACTAATTCAACCAAATGGTTGACAATTAAGCCCATCACTGTTATTACCGATTGTATAATAAATAATCACAGGAGTTTAAAAGCTGGAGCCCAAAGGGCCCTGAAGCCTTACACGGGTAAGGAAGCTGAGGAAAAGGATTTTTTGTCATCTTATAAGGTATCAGGTTTCCAGTCAGCTCACTTTATAAAACACACACTAAGTCAATCAGCTGGCCTGCCAGTCTCACAGATACTCTTTGTTGAAGGGTAAGGAAATGAAAGTATGAGGAATGAGAATTTATTTCAGGAGCTATACCAGGCATCGCTCAGGTAAAAGGAAGTAAAAACATGTACCGTGGCCTAAAGGAAGGTGGTGATTATGAGCAAAATGGCTTCCTGGCAAGTTCCTTTCTAAACAAAATCTTGTTTCTCTTTTTAAAGTACTGAACAACCAGCACCATTCCCCACTCCCCCACCCACCCACACACACATTTTCTTAAGTCATCAGCTATCCTATTCTACCAAAGAATAATCGTTATCATATACTGAGCACCAGGCTAAATACCATATTGTATCTCATTTAAAATCTCACAGCACTCCACAGAAGGTAAATCTTTTCCTCTTCTTTTCATAAATGAGGGACATGGAAACCAAGTTTTAGAGAGCTTACATAACTTGCCCAAGTTAGCACAAATTGCAAAGGTGAGATTTTCACCCAGGTGTTACTGGTTTCAAAGTTACCTCTAAACACAATTAGATCTAATATAAGGAACAAATATCTAGTAAAACCTTACAATATTGTGCCTCACTTTTTATACTTTCTCATCATCTTAACATTCCATCATGGGGGAAAAAAAGGTGTTAGCCACAAAATAGCAATGTTTAAAGGGCTCAAAATACAACGTCCACCAACATACAACAAATTAGCATCCAGAAACCATGAGCTATGGGTCCTAATTTGACACAAAAGCTTGTAGCTCCTGACTTCTTGACCAAAAAATCTTCGAGGATGTTTCTGATTTTAAGAGAAGAGATATCATCATTCCAAGGGGCTGAGTTTCAGAGACAGTAAAAAGATTATCTATATTGTTGGGCTGTACCACACAGGCCTACAAGCCCTGTACTCACCCAGCTTCAAGACTGAAGAAAGAGTGCAGAGTCAGTGACAGAGACATCAATGGTTTAATGGATGGGGAAGCTTAAGGTCTGAAGCAAGGTCCTGGAACAACACCCCACTGTGTGTGGCCGACAGTGGGCAGGACACGGCGGCAGCCTCCACTCCCAGGGAGAAAGGGGTGGTTACTAGTTATAGGGGGAATTGACATCAGGTTGGCTCATCAGTTACCAGGGAAACCAGCAGAGGGACACACCCCTTACCACACCTCTGATTAGCTATCTTGTGGAGATGTTCTGATTTAAAGCTAGAACAATGATTAGCTGGGCCCTAGAGCAAGTATGTAGGATATGTAGGGTATAGGTGAAGCAGGCATTGGTTGAGTAAGGGATGTACAGAGAGCAAGAGAATAGCCATCTTGAGTGGCCTGATAATACATATATCCTGGAAAGAAGGAAGGAAGGAAGGAAGGAAAGAAGGAAGGAAGGAAAGAAGGAAAGAAAGAAGGGAACTAATAGCAAAAAGCTTTCTCCTCATGATACCTAAAATTTCTTTAATCCTTAATCTAGCTACAAAACAGGTTATATATATATATACATATATAAAATTATTCAAACTAAGATGTGAATGATGGAGCTCATAGCTTTCCTGAAGGCATGTCCTTCAGGTGGAAGAGTAAACCAGGGCCCTATAACGTGGTTTTCAAACTTGAGTGTCTATCAGAATCACCTGGAGAACTAGTTAAACAGACTGCTGGGCTCTGCCCCCATTACTGATTCAGTACATCAGCTATGGGGCTGAAGAATGTGCATTTCTAGAAAGTTCCAAGATGTTGCTGGTTTTAAGACTACCCTTTCTGGGCTTCCCTGGTGGCGCAGTGGTTGAGAATCTGCCTGCTAATGCAGGGGACACAGGTTTGAGCCCTGGTCTGGGAGGATCCCACATGCCGCGGAGCAGCTAAGGCCCGTGAGCCACAACTACTGAGCCTGCGCGTCTGGAGCCTGTGCTCCGCAACGAGAGGCCACGATAGTAAGAGGCCCACGCACCGTGATGAAGAGTGGCCCTGGCTTGCCACGACCAGAAAAAGCCCTCGCACAGAAACGAAGACCCAACACAGCAAAAATAAATTAGTTAATTAAACTCCTACCCCCAACACCTTCTTTAAAAAAAAAAAAAAAAAAAAACTACCCTTTCAGAACTGCTGCTGTAGAACTGAGGCAGAAGTTTTTAACAGAAGCTGCCCAAATAGTAGCTGAACAGATTTCTAAATAGTAATTTGAAAAATACTAACACTTCACTTCACCAGGAGTTAAAGGGAGACAGAAGATGGCTCATTTAGTCAAGAATGGAAAAGAATTAAAATTCAGAAGCTTGGATTTCTCTGGGCATGAGTGTGTTTTTGGTTGTGCTGTGTTTACTCTTGGAAAAATGTGGCATCCCACTTTTATTCTCAAAGGGCTTTAAATGCTTATTAAAAATGTTCTTTGAAATCAAATATCTCTTTATAGCATCTGTATTTTGATGATTTGATTGTAAATGAATGAAAAGCATATGGATTAAGTCACACATGGTTTTAAAGAACTTCAGGCAAAAGTGTCTAATAAGACACATTGAGTTTACCAAATTGAAATGTTTGAAAGAAAAAGTCACTGGATAGAGGAAAACAATCTGACTTCATTCTAACTGGAATGCCTACATAGCTATATGTAAATATCTATATGTTAAGAATGTGAATATCACCTCTAGGTATCTGCATTTATTATTTCTGCCAAGGGTCTAATACATTCCCTTATTGTATTCAAGCTAACCACTCAATTGCATAATTATAAAAAAGAAATTTTTTTCTGAACTAGGAGTTTCAGATAAATAATTAATAAGATAGATAATATTTGCCTTCTGACCATGGCTGAGCTTCGGCACCTAAGACAGCTATTGTGTTATCATTAGTGGATGATCTACATGTACAAAACATATGTGGTAAAGAATAGATTTAGATCTTAAATAAGATTTGTTTCCTTAGAGATTTACTTTTTTCCCTCCCAAAGCACATTTTAGAACAATGCTTTCCTGGGTTTATTGCAGAGGGAAGGGAAAGGGCACAGTAGAAGGGATTCAAAGGGAGGATCCACTTGGCTTCGTGTTTCAAAAGCAATGAATTTAGGAGAACCAAGAGAAAAGAAAAATGGTTTGAGGGTTAGAGTTTGAACATGTGGGTTTCTACAGCTGTGGGTAAGCAAATGGAACATATGTAAATAGTGAGGAGAGTGGCCAGGCTAAGAGGCTGGACCTAAAAGACCTGGAGACAGAAATGCAGGAGTCATTTTGAAAGCAGAGTCAGCATCTGGGCTGCACTTGAGAGAATATTAAATATGACCTCTGCTCCATAACCCCATCATCATTCCTTCCTGGATGGCAGTTAGAGCCACCTTGCTGTTGGTGTTCTTATATTACGGATTTATTCCTTCTGCTTACTTTTCATGGTCAGTCCTTCCAGAAACTTGTCTGTGTTATTAAAGTTACTACTGTTATTAAAATTTTCAAAGGACCAGATTTCAGTTTTGATGATCATCTCTGTTGGTTTTTCTTTGTTTCCTTGCTTTTTATGTCATCTTTATTATTTCTTTTTTCTATTGTTTTCATGTTTCTTCCGTATTCTTTTCCTAACTTTATGAGTTAAATGCTTAATATTTTTATGTTATTTTTGTAAAGAAATACATTTTAGGCTATAAATCTTCCTGAGTGCTGCTATAATTGCATCTCACTAATTTTCACATGCACTAGTTGTATTGTCATGTGTTTCAAAATTCCAATTTGTATTTCCTTTTTAATCCTTAGTTTACTTAGAATTATGTTTCTAGGTTCCAAATGCATAACAATAGTTTTTATTTTATTGTTGATTTATAATCTATGGGTATTTTGGACAGGGACTGTGGTCTCTACAAAATCAATTAGTTGGGGAATTGTTATTAATGTTCCATGTTGTTCTTAGAAAAACATGTGTGTTCTCTAATCTCTGAGCTCTATCATATCTAAATGAACTTGTTAAGCATATCATTAAAATTTTCTATATATAGTTATCAAATTTTTTATTGCTGGTCTATTATTTATGACATTCCTCACACCCTGTAAGTAAGCAATTTATTAGTTTCTGCTTTATCTCTTCTATATTTCTTTTTGCACACACAAGCAGATACATATATTTTTTTATTTCCCCTTTCTCTTACACAAGAGATTATACACATACTTTTTGTGCTTTCATTTTTTAAATTTAACTATACATCTTAAAAGCACACTCTATGAGTTTCATAGGTTTGCTTTTTATCTTTTCTTACAGCTATATGTACTCCACTGTATAAATGTACCATAACTTAGTCATCCAGTCTCTAATGTATGGGCAAATTACAAATAATGCCTCAATGCATAATTTTTTACATATATATTTTCAATTTGGTGAGGTATATCTTTAGTGTAAAGTCCTAGAAGTGGGGTTTCTAGGTCAAAGAGGAAATGCATATGTAGATTTGTTATACATTGCCAAATTCTTCTCCATAGAAGATATACCATTTTTGCATTCCCATCTGCAATAAATAAGAGTGGCTCTTTCCTCACAGTCTGGCCAACAGTGTATGTTGTTAAGCCTTTAAATATTTGTCAACCTGGTAGGTTAGAAATGTTATCTCAGCACAATTTCGATTTGCATTTCTCCTATTATGAATAAAGTTGAACATATTTTCACATGTTGAAGAGCCATTTTATATCATTTTTGTGAATTGTCAGTTCACGTCTCTTTGCTTATTTTTCAACTAAGTATTTTATCTTTTTTCCTCAAATGTTATTTTTAAGTATATTAGAGGTGTCAACACTTTACCTGTGATATAAATTGCAGATTTTTTTCACAACTTGTCACTTGTCTTTTGATTTTGTTAATGGTGCTTTTTTCCATGAAGATATTTTGTAATTCCGTAAAATTTATAAATCGTTTCTTTTACTGCATCAGGATTTTAAGTCATATTTAGAAAACTCTCTCCTACACATGGGTTATAGATGAATTCACCAATGTTTTCTTCTAGTTTCAGTTTTATGTTTACATCTCTGATCCATTTGATGTTTATTCTTTTGTATGGTATGAGGAATAAATCTAACAATTTTAAAATTCATCCCTGCCCCAGCAATTTTAAATAATTTTTATCCTATGATAAACTTCTGTATGTACCTGGGTATTTTGAACTTTATATTCTATTTCACTGATCTGAATTTTTATGCACCAGTACCTCATTATTTTATTATTGATTACCTTAGTTATTGAAAACCTTTTTTTATAGAGAGTTATTGTAGTCCCTCCCCACATCAACCCATAGCAGTTCCTTTTCAATGTTTATTGGCCATGATTATGGGTTTTTTTCATATATATTTTAGTATCAACTTGATTACCTCCAGGTAAAAAGCCTGGAGGTATGTTTGTTGGGATCATCCATGTATAAATTAACTTAAGGAGAATGATACTGAAATGTCTTATCCAAGACCAAGGATGTCCCATTTATTTTATTTAGGGGTACTACATAATCTCCATATAAGGTTTGCACATTTCTTAAGTTAGTCCTAAGCATTTTTAGTTTTGGTGGGGAGGGGTGTATTATAAATGTATTCCATTTTAATTCCTAAATAATGTTATTTGTGTGTACGAAAGCTATTTCTTTTATTTCTTTTAAATTTTATATCTTGCTACCTTGTTAAATTTTTTCAATGCTTAAGTTAGTTTTATCATTGATTCTCTAAGGTTTTTTAAGTAAACCACCTGCAAATAGTCACTTCTTCTTTTCCAATCCTTATGTCCTTGATCGTTTCCCTTTGTCCAATCACATCAGCTTATACGTCCAGTGTTAAATAATACTGGAAGTGGCGAGCTTACTTGTCATGCTGCTGGCCTCTGTCGGAGTGCCAATTTTGAATTTAAGTGTAGATTTTTTACCATATTAAGGAAGTATCCATTTATTCCTACTTTCTCAAGTGTTTGTATTAGGATGGAATTGTGTCAAAGTCTTTTTTCAACAGCTATGGAACTATTTATATAAATTCTTTTTCTCCTGAGATGTACTGTATAGAGATTCATATTAATAGATTTTCTAATATTGAATCATCTTTCCATTACTGATATAAATCACACTTGGTGGGCTTCCCTGGTGGCACAGTGGTTAAGAATCTGCCTGCTAATGCAGGGGACACAGGTTCAAGCACTGGTCTGGGAGGATCCCACGTGCCGCGGAGCAACTAGGCCCATGAGCCACAACTACTGAGCCTGCGCGTCTGGAGCCTGTGCTCCGCAATAACAGAGGCTGCGATAGTGAGGGGCCTGCACACCAGGATGAAGAGTGGCCCCCGCTTGCCACAACTAGAAAAAGCCCTCGCACAGAAACGAAGACCCAACACAGCAAAAATAAATTAATTAATTAATAAACTCCTACCCCCAACATCTTCATTAAAAAAAAAAATCACACTTGGTCATGGCTTATTGATCTTTAATGTGGTGGTGGAGTCTGTTCACTAATATTTTATCAAGGATTTTTGCATTAATATTCATGAGTCATATAGTATCGTTATCTTTATCAGGCTTAGGTATCAATGTTACACTAAATTCACTTAAAGAATTTGGATATTTTTCCTCATTTTCTTTATTTTCTATACTCTAAAACAATTTGAGTAGTATTGGGTTTATCTGACACTTAAGGTTTTACATTTAAACCTTAAAACTTGATTTTTCCTGTGTTAGGCATTAGGATTACTTCTTCAAGATCAACCTCATTTGTCAGTAGAGTGAATTGCAGTTACTTTAGTAGATGACAATATTGGTAGAGTGAAAGGGAGGAGTTGGTGTACTCTTTTTCTTTTAATTTCTGTGTGATTCTTAATTCTTCCCTCTTCTTCCTTCTTTTCCTTCTCTCCTACTTCTTCAGGGAAAACCCCATTTTCTCTATTTACCTCTTTATATCCAGAAGCAATGCTTCTGTAAGGCTCTTACCTCCAGTTACACTCACATTCAGGCCCCCTATTTGTGGCTGCTGCTATAAACTAAGTCTCCAGAAGCAATGCTTCTGTAAGGCTCTTACCTCCAGTTACACTCACATTCAAGCCCCCTATTCGTGGCTGCTGCTATAAACTAAGTCCAAGACCTTAGTTTGACATTTTAGCTCACAATATCAGAACTTTTTGGTGGAAATTTCTTAAATCTATGCTACATCTTGGTCCTTCATGCTCCTCTGTCCCACCTTGGGTATGTACAGACTAGCAGTGGCAATGGGTACTCCATTGGTAGCTCTACTTAAACTAGTATTTATTTCTCTACTTCTAGGTAATTTGAAGTTTGTGATATTCTCTGTCTCCTAGAAATACTATAGACATGGGTCATTTATGGCTCCTTTGTGTTGCATTTTTATTTTATAGTTTTGTAGGAGGGTTTGCAGAGAGCTCTGGATTTTGGTGGTCATCATTATCCTAGAGCCAACGAAAACTCTCCCTTATCTCTTTAAACGAATTCCTCCCTCTTATTTTTCTCCTCTCTCCTTTCAGAACCCATATTATACGTGTATTGGACTCTCTCATTCTACCTTATATCTCTCTTAATTTTTCATTTGTATTTGCATAATTTTATATCATTTTTAATTTTTATTTTCTATCTCTTTGCTTCTGCTGTATAATATTCTCAGAATCTTGTAATTCATTAATTCTACCTTCAACTCTATATGTTTAACTCTCCCATGGAGATTTCCTTCCCAAATTATTCTTTCATGACTCCTGGATTTCTAAGATAATAAGAGTATGTACTTAATACTTCATAGGTATGTACTTAAGAGTATTAAGAGTTTTACAGACATACAGATAAATGGAACACAGTAGAGAGCCCAGAAATAAACCCACACACTGGCAGTCAATTAATATTCAACAAAGGAGGCAAAAAAATACAATGGAGAAGAGACAATCTCTTCAGCAAGGGATGTTGGGAAAGCTGGACAGCAACATGGAGATCAATGAAGTTGAACACTCCCTCATACCATACACAAAAATAACTCAAAATGGCTTAAAGACTTAAATATAAGCTGTGACACCACAAAACTCCTAGAAGAGAAGAGAGGCAAAACATTCTCACACATAAATCGCAGTAATGTTTTCTTAGTTCAGTCTCCCAACGCAAAAGAAATACAAGCAAAAATAAACAAATGGGACCTAATTCAACTTATAAGCTTTTGCACAGCAAAGAAAATCATAAACAAAACAAAAAGACGACCTGTAGAGTGGGAGAAATTATTGCAAATGATGCGACCAACACGGGATTAATTTCCAAAATATACAGATAGCTCATGCAACTCAACATCAATTAAAAAAAAAAATCAAAAAAATGGGCAGAAGTAGAGAACAAATGTATGGACACCAAGGGGGGAAAGTGGGGGGGGGGCAGGGAGTGGTGGGATGAATTGCAAGATTAGGATTGACATATATAGACTAATATGTATAAAATAGATAACTAATAAGAACGTGCTGTATAAAAAAATAAAATTCAAAAAAAAAAAAAAGGCAGAAGACCTTAACAGACATTTCTCCAAAGGAGACATACTGATGGCCAACAGGCACATAAAAAAGATGCTCAACATCGCTAATTATTAGAGAAATGCAGATCAAAACTACAGTGAGGTATCACCTTACACCAGTCAGAGTGGCCATAATCAAAAAGTCTACAAATAATTAATGCTGCAGACGGCATGGAGAAAAGGGAACCCTCTTACACTGTTAATGGGAAAGTAAATTGGTGAAGCCACTATTGAAAACAGTCTGGAGGTTCCTTAAAAAACTAAAAATAGTTATCATATGATCCAGCAATCCCACTCCTGGGCATATATCCAGAAAAGACAAAAACTCTAATTTGAAAAGATACATGCACCCTAACATTTATAACACCACTACTCACAATAGCCAAGACATGGAAGTGAACTAAAAGTCCATCAACAGACGAATAGGTAAAGAAGTATATTCAATGGAATATTGCTCAGCCATAAAAAAAGAATGAAATAATGCCATTTGAAGCAACATGGATGGACCTAGAGACGATCATACTAAGTAAAGTCAGAGAAAGACAAATTTTATATGATATCACTTATATGTGGAATCTAAAAAGATAATACAAATCAACTTATTTACAAAACAGAAACAACTCAGAGACACAGAAAACAAATTTATGGTTACAAAAGGGAAAAGGGGAGGGAGTGGGATAAATTAGGAATATGAGACTAACAGATACATACCACTCTTTATAAGATAGACAAACAACAAAGATTCACTGTATAGTACATGGAACTATATTCAGTATCTTACAATAACCTATAATGGAAAAAAATCTGAAGCTCTACACCTAAAACTAACATAATATTGTAAATATAGTTTAATAAATTAAATAAATAATTTTTAAGGTATTAAGAGTTTTAAAAGGTTATGGTGGGGCTTCCCTGGTGGTGCAGTGGTTGAGAGTCCGCCTGCCGATGCAGGGGACACGGGTTCGTGCCCCGGTCCGGGAAGATCCCACATGTCACGGAGCGGCTGGGCCCGTGAGACATGGCCGCTGAGCCTGCGCATCCGGAGCCTGTGCTCCACAACGGGAGAGGCCACAATGGTGAGAGGCCCACGTACCGCAAAAAAAAAAAAAAAACAACAAAGGTTATGGTGTTTCAAACATTTCCTGGTACCTAGTTGGTACTCATAAATGTTGGCTATTGTTATTATATATTTAAGATACTCAGCTCTAGCTCTCATTCCCATAGGGCCTTCAACATAGCCTTCTCTTCCCTGCAGACATCAAAATCCTAGGCGCCAGGCATTTAGACCTCTACCTACTTTCCATAACTCCATCATCCAACTTGATTTCACCTTCCACACACCCCTCTAACTTTCTGGAACCTCTTTTGGGTCCTGGCTTGGTTGTGTGTCCAAAAATTCCTTTATTGTATTTTATAATAACAGTAATAATAAAATCAAAGACATTGTTAGCAATTTTTATAGCCTCCATTCAAAAGCCAAGATAACCGTCCTTTCCATCCACATCTGATAAGAAATTCCCTGCAACAACAAACTGCCCAGTGGAATTTATGTCTGTGCAAATTCTGAGAATATGTTTGGTTCCTGGCTTTCCTGTCCATTTTGGAAAATCTTTTTGCAGTATCCTAGAACAGTCTAAGTTCCAAAGGAGAAGGTGAAACTCTTGACTGCTACCTGTATGGAAGGACGAGGGGAACACTCACATACCCATCTGTGTATAAAACAAGCTTAAGTACTTTGAGTTTAATTGCGTTATACTATAATTTTTTCCAACTATACGAAAAGAACTGTATTAAGAAGGAAAAGCTTCAAAGTCAAATTCCCTTTAGAGAATTTATTTTACTATTTCTGAAACCTGAGTCAAATCCTCTAAGCCAAATAATTTAAAAAAAAAAAAAATCAAATTGTCAGCAAATAGGAGATGGGGAAAAACAAAACAGAGAAGGAAAAGGAAGAGGAGACACCAACTCCAATATATTCTAGTGTACAGATTAGTGAAATTTTTGTCATATCTATTGTTGGTCAACTACATTTGCTGTAGAAACGCTTTTTTAAGCCTATGGGTCAAAGTCAGCCAGGTTTCCTGCTAAAAATGGGCCCTGCTGTGAATAATATTGAGGAGAAAAAGAGCAGTCAGAGGGACTGAGCACAGCCTGGGCAAAGGATGATGGAGAAGATGAAGCTGGAGGCCAGGGCTCTGAAGGAGACACTTGAGTTATACTAATAAGGTGGTTGCAAAGGGAAATGCAGAATAATATGAAAACTACCAAGAACTACCCAAAAGTATGCTTGGATTTTTTTGTGGCACTGGTGAAAGGGTGGGGTTTTGCATCAAAGTTTGTTTGAAGCTGGAAAGTACTGCGTGCCGACAGAGGGCAATTCCTACGTCTGGGTTATGGCAGGAATTGGATCTCTTAAAAGGTTATAGTAGGAATTGTGTCTCAACATAATAAAAATTTTAATGTATATAGTGGAAGGAAATAAATATGCTTTCTGCAAGGAAAAATAAAAAATCTATCTTTACAAAATGTTGTTGTTTAACCACGGTCTCTTTTCATAGCTCCCCCAGTGGCTTCAGTTAGGGACATTGACTCTGAAATACTTTGGGTAAGTATTGAAGGTATTGGTCCCATCTCCCAGGACCACCATCAGTAGGAATAGAATTAATACTTGCTAATCAGCCCAGCACTGTATTGCCTTAAGCAGTAGAGGTGGCCAAATCTGGATGAAATGCAGAAATCACACATCCCTTCCATGCCTGTGTGTTCTTGCCTAGTAATCTATAATTCTCCTGGCTATAAACTGTTCCTTCCTAGCAACAACACACCATGATTTCACTGGCCATTCTTATTCATTAATACCAGCTGCTTAGCAGTGCCTGAAGGTATCAGAAGAAATATGTGTGGATGTTTTTACCATATGGTGTTTTAAAAGCTGATGAAGCCCTTTCATGTAAATCTGGGGTTGGCCAAGCACAACGTGCACACAGCAAAGTCCAGCAAAGTGAAATGAGAATCAAGGCTTCCTTCAAAAGAAGAGTTCTTTTCTCTTTGTCACTTTTGACTGATGACCTTCTTTGTACCTGGGTTACTAAGACTATCTAAAAATATCTCAGACAGTGTCACCACTGTGAATTTATAAATTGTATTTCAAAGATTACTCCTTATTGCAAGCATTGAACCCAAAGGCAGGGAATGTAACTCTTTTGATAAAAATGAAATCTCTTTTACAAAGTTGTTTCAGGTTGACAGTTACTTGCATTAAAATTTCTTATTTGAGAGTCATGCTCAACAACAGGTTTTTATTACACCGAATGACACATAAAAATGCTAAGAATAATTTGCAAAACTTTTACTCCAGTTATTTTTATATTTTTTAATGTACGTGTGTGTACGCATGTGTGTCTGTTAAGGTCTTCTGCCCTTTTTTTTTTTTGTAAGCAAGAGTCTTAAAAAAAGAAAATTTTGTTAATCACGTTTCTCCAGTAGTAGCTGGTCTCATTTTGTCCCTGAATATGGGTAGATTCTTAGAGGAAAAAATCATCTCAAGCTTAGCCTTGCAAAGCTAAGGCAAGCATGCTGCTATAATTGAATAGGACATTATGCAGAATTCATAAAGGCTTTTGCCTGACAGAGAATCATTAAGATAAATCAACTGGAAAAGAACAAGAATCTGGTACCTTGGCATGGATCCATAAAAAATGTTGCTTTTCATTATGAGATACCCTTTGTTCCTTGTGGAAAATTCTGAATCTACACGGATGTATATGTATATGTCTACATGGGAGAGCTACAAAGAGAGAATAGACAGTTAGGCACGCAAAGCAGCTATGTAAATATACACAAAAGGGTATGTCTTCAGAAAGAGGATCCTTAAGATGTCATCTTTTTAAATGCCTTTGGGGCAACTGGATGATTTTTTTGAGGTAAAGATCAAGTTACATAATTTCAAAAGTGATGACCTTCTAATAACATTTAAGATCAGACTAAAGCTTAAGTCAAGTGTAAGGTGAAGATTCAAGACACATGAGAATGTAAGATACAGGGTATATTTCTTTTTCTCTCGTGTGGGCCCAAAAGGAACTCCTGCCTGTGCTCCCCCTCATTTTTTTTTTCCCCCTCAAGAATGCTGTTAATCTTAATTACCAATAAGCCTCAACCACCAAAGACCTCTATGAGGGGGAATTTCCTGGCCGTCCAGTGGTTAGGACTCTGTGCTTCCAGTCAAGGGGTAATGGGTTGGATCCCTGGTTGGGGAACTAAGATCCTGCAAGCCAAGCAGCACAGCCACACACACACACACAAAACACCTTTATGAGGGATGCGTATTTATTCTTTATGTTTTGGATGAGGGGGGAGGGTGTACTTACTGCTACATTTATAGATATCCTGGACAAAAATAATATCTACAGAACATTTCCAATTTGGCAATGCAACTACCAGAACTGAAACCAAAGAGACATCTTTTTCACTATAAACACCTAAAAAGGCTATAATCATTCACATTTTCTGAAGAGAAGCCACTTTTAATTTCCTAAATAACATATTTGTTACATGGAACAGGGAATGGGGGCAAAAGACATGATGGAGGCCTGAACTCCCATCCCAAGGGCCCCAGAGTCAAGGAATTGTGTGCAATTCATCACAATAATAAGCTAAACATACATATTTAAATGTCATGGGAATCTAATCTCTAAGGATCCTTTTGGCCACTGTTTCCATGTGGAGGAATAGTCCTGCAGTGACAAAGGCATACTGGATAATAGCTAACCTGCTCCAGTTACTTTAGGAAATGAGCTGAGTGAAATGATCTTAGGTCTAGGGTATAAAGGCCATTTTATGGTTCTAGTTGAACACACAAATACCAACCCACATGCTCAAATCTTTCCTTTTTATTTTTTTCTCTTGCCTACATTGAAATTAGAAGAGGTATATATGATAGCCAAAGGAATTGCCCTGCGTCTTTAAAAATTAATTTTTTTGAATACCTTTGAGTTTAAACCAGGCATGGAAAATTTCAACCCAAAAGATTAAATTTGGAGAAAGTTACTAGCAGATGAGGACTAAAGTTATAATGGAAATCACATTGCAGACACCATTATGTATGAGTCATTACTAAAACTGTTGCTTCATATATATATATATATATATATATATATATATATATAGTAAGCTACATATATACACTGTATGCTACAAATTTACTGAGATCAGCTCTATGCATTATCTTGAAGATGTCCACTAATGTTTGCAAAGCATTTTAACCTTCATAAGGAAAGGTACAAAAGGAAGATCCTTTCCCATAGAAGGTATTCAATAAAATTTGTGGCAATGAATTAAACTGGATTGCATTATTTCATATTTTGTGATAACCTCACCAGTGCTAGAATTAAGGTTATCTTTTCTAAATACCAAAAAAAGCTCTGATTTCCTTAAGTAATGCCAGCAGGATGCTAGAGATGAAAGTGGGCATATTTAATTTGAAACCAATTTTTTTAAGTTGAATAAATGATTTGTGTACAAATACACGTTGCTAATAACAAATAACTCTAAACTACCAAAACAGACTAACATTCAGAGAATTAGCCCTCAACTCTGTGTGTTTTGAAACTGAAGTCTTCTTCCCACATCTTCAATAACGGGGTGAGACACAGGGGGGAGGGAGCATGGGATAGACAGCAGTTAAGACTGGTCATCAAAAAGCTTCACATTTAGTTGGTGTTACCCATCCTAAATAACAAAGAAAGAGCCATTTACATCTAATATAGACACAGAACTGAGTTATAATGCTCCATAGCTCGTAAGTGCCATGAACCCAGGGATTTTTGTCCATTTATTCACAGCTACGTACTCATCAACTGTAGTTGCTAGCTCATAACTGGTGCTTAATAAATATTCAATAAATATTTATTGAATTCTTCCATGAATAATTAATTAACACCAGCTTTATCATTTCACAAGGAATAGGGTTGAAGTTATCTTAACAGAGGAATTTCCTTTCCTATGCCATCTGGAGAGGAATTAGTCATGATCTTAGAGATAGGTTTGGTCCTTGGTAACGAGTGAGGAAGCAGCAACAACTACAGCTGGTGGGGAAGCCATACTGGAATCAGAACCCACATTCCAGGCAGGACCTCCTTTAATATTTACAGGATAGAAAAACAGTATTGGCAAAGCCCTCCAGCCAAAGACCACCAGGAAGGCCTCTGTAGTGTGTTGGGCTTATGGGGAACACGGGCTTTCTTATTAAGAAGGTGTTAGAAGGGACGTACAGGATCTGGGCTATGTTAAGTAATTCTGAGGACAGTTTAGGGAAGTGGGATTTTGCCTAGGATTGTGTGCTGCCAGGAAACAGATGTAATTTTATGTTTGGGAATTTCAGTAATTCTTATTTAGAAAATACGAACACAAGAGCAGAAACTAAGTTGTATCCATAAAGAAGTAGCAGCCTCTCACAATAACTAGAAGGGGAGGTTTGGCCATGTTTTGGTTTGGAAAATGTTCTTGTACTCAGAACATGATTCTCAGGTGGTCCTGTTTCCATCTTGCTCCATCATGGTCACAGACTGACCTTGTCTGATGATGGTGTTCTATGAAATTGCCCATGTTCCGTGGAGAACGCCATTACCTAGCTGCAAGTACCAGGTCAGCTCCTAGCCACCTGAAGCCAGCTCTCAGATGTCTGGAATGGCTTTCCTCCTTCTTGGGACAGAGGGACACCCATATATCATTTATCTAAGTCTTTAAAAGTTAAAAATCAACCTAACTGTCAAACAAATTATGTTTAATCCCTTTTCCTTGATAAATACATTCATAACAACAAAACTGAAAAGACTGTATAAAGCCATGGTTTTTATATGACTGAAAGTTGGCAAAATATTTTAAAAGACTGAATTTAAATACTATTCTGCATGTCTGAATGTCCTATTGATGAGTCAGTGATGTTTATGTGAATAATAAAAGAAAATACCTATATGGTCTATAAATTACTATGTTATTTATTTTATAAAATTTTCTTACATACATTCTATGCAGAACAGTATGGAGGTTCCTTAAAGAACTAAAAATAGAATTACCATATGACCCCACAATCCCACTACTGGGCATATACCCTGAGAAAACCATAATTCAAAAAGACACATGCACCCCAATATTCACTGCAGCACTATTTACAATAGCCAGGACATGGAAGCAATGTAAATGTCCATCAACAGATGAATGGATAAAGAAAATGTGGTACATATATATAATGGAATATTAGTCATAAAAAGGAATGAAATTGGGTCATTTGTAGAAACATGAATGGACCTAGACACTGTCATACAGAGTGACGTAAGTCAGAAAGAGAAAAACAAATATCATATATTAACGCATATATGTGAAATCTGAAAAAATTTGTATAGACGATCTTACTTACAAAGCAGAAATAGAGACACAGACGTAGAGAACAAACGTATGAATGCCAAGGGGGAAGTGGGGGCGGTGGTGGGATGAACTGGGAGATTGGGATTGACATATATACACTATTGATACTATATATAAAATAGATAACTAATGAGAACCTACTGTATAGCACAGGGAACTCTACTAATGCTCTTTGGTGACTTAAATGAGAAGGAAATCCAAAAAAAGAGGGGATATATGTATACGTATAGTTGATTCACTTTGCTGTACAGTATAAACTAACACAATATTGTAAAGCAACTATACTCCAGTAAAAAGAAAAAAAAAGAATGCTAATTCCTTCTGCTTTAAAAGTATCCACTCTTGGGACTTCCCTGGCAGTCCAGTCGTTAAGACTCCACCCCTCAGTGCAGGGGGCATGGGTTTGATCCCTCATCAGGGTAAGATCCCACATGATACACGGAACAACCAAAAAAAAAAACAAAAGTATCCACTCTTAAAAACCACAGAGTCGGGCTTCCCTGGTAGCGCAGTGGTTGGGAGTCCGCCTGCCAATGTAGGGGACACGGGTTCGTGCCCCGGTCTGGGAAGATCCTACATGCCGCGGAGCGGCTGGGCCCGTGAGCCATGGCCGCTGAGCCTGCACGTCCGGAGCCTGTGCTCTGCAACGGGAGAGGCCACAACAGTGAGAGACCCGCGTACCACAAAACAAACAAACAAACAAACAAAAAAAAAAAACAGAGTCATTCAGATCTCTGACTTTACAGAAAATATTATTGCCTGCTGTAATCTGAAAAAAATTTGCATTAAGTGAAAGGAAAACTATTTTAACTCAGTGTTAATTTAATGGTTTCTGAGCTTATAGAATTTATTCTTGCTTAATGGTACTTTGTACTCTCAAACTAGGGGGTGTTTGTTGATATTGCGTGGCAGTTTTATGTCACAGACATGTAGGTGCTAACCTCAAATAACTCCCATATTTAAGCCCTCAGTTTACTATGGGTCTATGTATTAGTCAGAAAAAAAACCAATAGGATGTATATATACAAAGAAAGAGATCTATTATAAGGAACTGGCTCATGCAACTACGGAGACTGACAGGTCTAAATCTGAAGTGTGGTCTGGCAAGCTAGAGGCCTAGGAGAGTCGATGCGGATGACGTCCGAACAGACTCTGTAGAATTCCCTCTTGATTGGGGAGGCTGGTCTTTTTGTTCTATTCAGGCTTTTAACTGATTGAGAGGCCCGCGTACCAGGCCTTTAACAGTGAGAGGCCCGCGTACCACAAAAAAAAAAAAAAGTCTACGGGTAAAAATTGCTGGAGAGTGTTGAGACCATCAGCACTGAATATGTGACTAAAACCCAGTTAAAGCTTCTGCATAAAATTTTAAGATGCTGGCAGGCAGGTGCAGAGAACTACTCATCTTAACGCCTGCAGGAGAAAAGTCTCTTATGTTCGCAGGTCAGAAACATGCATGAATCAAGAGCAAATATATTTCCACCCATGTGGCTGACAGGGTCTTGATGCTCCGGCCTGGTGTCAAGCCTGAGCCTCGGAGGTGGGAGAGGCGAGTTCAGGACACTGGACCACCAGAGACCTCCTGTCCCCATGTAGTATCAATCAGCGAGAGCGCCCCCAGAGATCTCTGTCTCATCCCTAAGACCCAGCTCAACCCAAGGGCCAACAGACTCCAGCGCTGGATGCCCCATGCCAAACAACTACAGGAACACAACTACACCCATTAGCAGAAAGACTGCCTAAAATCATACTAAGTTCACAGACACCCCCAAAACACACCACCGGATGCAGCCCTGCCCACCAGAAAGACACATCCAGCCCCACCGCCAGACCACAGGCACCAGTCCCCTCCAACAGGAAGCCTACACAACCCACTGAACCAACCTTACCACTGAGGACAGACACCAAAAACAACGAGAACTACAAACCTGCAGCCTACGAAAAGGAGATCTCAAACACAGTAAGATAAGCAAAATGGGAAAACAGATATGCAGCAGATGAAGGAGCAAGGTAAAAACCCACCAGACCAAACAAATGAAGAGGAAAGAGGCAGCCTAACTGAAAAAGAATTCAGAGTAATGATAGTAAAGATGATCCAAAATCTTGGAAATAGAATGGAGAAAATACAAGAAACGTTTAACAAGGACCTAGAAGAACTAAAGAGCATACAAACAATGATGAACAATACAATAAATGAAATTTAAAATGCTCCAGAAGAAATCAAAAGCAGAATAATTGAGGCAGAAGAATGGATAAGTGACCTGGAGGATAAAATAGTGGAAATAATTACCGCAGAGCAGAATAAAGAAAAAAGAATGAAAAGAATGGAGGACAGTCTCACAGACCTCTGGAACAACATTAAAGGCACCAACACTTGAATTATAGGGGTCCCAGAAGAAGAAGAGAAAAAGAGAGGCTCTGAGAAAATATTGAAAGAGATTATAGTTGAAAACTTCCCTAATATGGGAAAGGAAATAGTCAATCAAGTCCAGGAAGCACAGAGGGTCCCATACAGAATAAATCAAAGGAGAAACACGCCAAGACACATATTAATCAAACTCTCAAAAATTAAATACAAAGAAAAAATATTAAAAGCAGCAAGGGAAAAGCAACAAATAACATAAAAGGGAATCCCCATAACATTAAAAGCTGATCTTTCAGCAGAACCTCTGCAAGGCAGGAGGGAGTGGCAGGACATATTTAAAGAGATGAAAGGGAAAAACCTACAACCAAGATTACTCTACCCAGCAAGGATGTCATTCAGATACAACGGAGAAATTACAACCTTTATAGACAAGAAAAAGTTAAGAGAATTCAGCATCACCAAACCAGCTTTACAACAAATGCTGAAGGATCTTCTGTAGGCAGGAAACACAAGAGAAGGAAAAGACCTACAAAAACAAACCCAAAACAATTAAGAAAATGGCAGGAGGAACATACATATCAATAATTACTTTAAATGTAAATGTATTAAATGCTCCCACCAAAAGACACAGACTGGCTGAATGGATACAAAAACAAGACCCATATATATGCTGTCTACAAGAGACCCACTTCAGACCTAGGGACACATACAGACTGAAAGTGAGGGGATGGAAAAAGATATTCCATGCAAATGGAAATCAAAGGAAACCTGGAGTAGCAATTCTCGTATCAGACAAAATAGACTTTAAAATAAAGACTATTACAAGAGACAGAGAAGGACACTACATAATGATCAAGGGATCAATCCAAGAAGAAGACATAACAATTGTAAAGATCTATGTACCCAACATAGGAGCACCTCACTACATAAGGCAAATGCTAACAGCCGTAAAAGGGGAAATCAACAGTAACACAATAATAGTAGGGGACTTTAACACCCCACTTTCACCAATGGACAGATCATCCAAAATGAAAATAAATAAGGAAACACAAGCTTTAAATGACACATTAGACCAGATGGAGTTAATTGATATTTATAGGACATTCCATCCAAAAACAACAGAATATACTTTCTTCTCAAGTGCTCATGGAACATTCTCCAGGATAGATCATACCTTGGGTCACAAATCAAGCCCTGGTAAATTTAAGAAAACTGAAATTGTATCAAGTACCTTTTCCAACCACAACACTTTAAGAATAGATATCAATTACAGAAAAAAACTGTAAAAAATACAAACATATGGAGGCTAAACAATACACTACTAAATAACCAAGAGACCACTGAAGAAATCAAAGGGGAAATCAAAAATTACCTAGAAACAAATGACAATGACCCAAAACCTATGGGATGCAGCAAAAGCAGTTCTAATAGGGAAGTTTATAGCAATACAATCCTACCTCAAGAAACAAGAAATATCTCACATAAACAACATAACCATACACCTAAAGCAATTACAGAAAGAAGAAGAGAAAAAACCCAAAGTTAGCAGAAGGAAAGAAATATTAAAGATCAGATCAGACATAAATGAAAAATAAATGAAGGAAACAATTGAAAAGATCAATAAAACTAAAAGCTGGTTCTTTGAGAACATAAATAAAATTGATAAACCATTAGCCAGACTCATCAAGAAAGTAAATCAACAGAATTAGAATCAATTTGAGAAGAATCCAATCAACAGAATTAGAAATGAAAACGAGAAATAACAAATGACACTGCAGAAATACAAAGGATCATAAGAGATTATTACAAGATTACAACTATATGCCAATAAAACGGACAACCTGGAAGAAATGGACAAATTCTAAGAAAAGCACAATTCTAAGAAAAGCACAAAAGAAATGGACAAATTCTAAGAAAGCACAACTGAACCAGCAAGAAATAGAAAATACAAACAGACCAATCACAAGCACTGAAATTGAAAGTGTGATTAAAAATCTTCCAACAAACAAAAGCCCAGGACCAGATGGCTTCACAGCTGAATTCTATCAAACATTTAGAGAAGAGTTAACACCCATTCTTCTCAAACTCTTCCAAAATATAGAAGAGGGAGGAACACTCCCAAACTCATTCTACGAGGCCACCATCACCCTAATACCAAAACCAGACAAAGATGTCACAAAAAAGGAAAACTACAGGCCAATATCACTGATGAACACAGATGCAAAAATCCTCAACAAAATACAAGCAAACAGAATCCAACAGCACATTAGAAGGATTATACACCATGATCAAGTGGGGTATAGCCCAGGAATGCAAGGATTCTTCAAAATACGCAAATCAATCAATGTGATACACCATATTAACAAATTGAAGGAGAAAAACCATATGATAATCTCAATAGATGCAGAAAAAGCTTTTGACAAAATTCAACACCCATTTATGATAAAAAAAAAAACCTCCAGAAAGTAAGCATAGAGGGAACTTACCTCAACATAATACAGGCCATATATGACAAACCCACGGCCAACATCATTCTCAATGGTGAAAAACTGAAACCATTTCCTCTAAGATCAGGAACAAGACAAGGTTGCCCACTCTCACCGCTATTACTCAACATAGTTTTGGAAGTTTTAGCCACAGCAATCAGAGAAGAAAAAGAAATAAAAGGAATCCAAATCAGAAAAGAAGAAGTAAAACTGTCACTGTTGCAGATGACATGATACTATACATAGAGAATCCTAAAGATGCTACCAGAAGACTACTAGAGCTAATCAATGAATTTGGTAGAGTAGCAGGATACAAAATTAATGCACAGAAATCTCTCGCATTCCTATACACTAATGATGAAAAATCTGAAAGAGAAATTAAGGAAACACTCCCATTTACCATTGCAACAAAAAAAATAAAATACCTAGGAATAAGCCTACCTAAGGAGACAAAAGACCTAAATGCAGAAAACTATAAGACACTGATGAAGGAAATTAAAGACAGTAAAAACAAATGGAGATATATACCATGTTCCTGGGTTGGAAGAATCAACACTGTGAAAATGACTATACTACCCAAAGCAATCTACAGATTCAATGCAATCTCTATCAAACTACCAATGGCATTTTTCACAGAACTACAACAAAAAATTCCACAATTTGTATGGAAACACAAAAGACCCCGAATAGCCAAAGCAATCTTGGAAAGAAAAACGGAGCTGGAGGAATCAGGCTCCCTGACTTCAGACTATACTGCAAAGTTACAGCAATCAAGACAGTATGGTACTGGCACAAAAACAGAAATATAGATCAATGGAACAGGATAGAAAGCCCACAGATAAACCCTCACACATATGGTCACCTTATATAAAGGAGGCAAGAATATACAATAGAGAAAAGACAGCCTCTTCAATAAGTGATGCTGGGAAAACTGGACAGCTACATGTAAAAGAATGAAATTAAGCTACATGTAAAAGAATGAAATTAGAACACACCCTAACACCGTATACAAAATAAGTCAAAATGGATTGAAGACCTAAATGTAAGGCCAGAAACTATCAAACTCTTAGAGGAAAACATAGGCAGAACACTCTATGACATAAATCACGGCAAGATCCCTTTTGACCCACCTCCTAGAAAAATGGAAATAAAAACAAAACTAAACAAATGGGACCTAATGACACTTCAAAGCTTTTGCACAACAAAGGAAACCACAAACAAGACAAAAGGACAACCCTCAGAATGGGAGAAAATATCTGCAAACAAAGCAACTGACAAAGGATTAATCCCCAAAATATATAAGAAGCTCATGCAGCTCAATATCAGAAAACAATCCAATCCAAAAATGGGCAAAAGACCTAAAAAGACATTTCTCCAAAGAAGATATACAGATTGACAACAAACACATGAAAGGATGCTCAACATCACTAATCATTAGAGAAATGCAAATCAAAACTACAGTGAGGTATCACCTCACACCGGTCAGAATGGCCAGCATCAAAAAATCTACAAACAGTAAATGCTGGAGAGGGTGTGGAGAAAAGGGAATACTCTTGCACTGCTGGTGGGAACGTAAATTGATACAGCCACTATGGAGAATAGTATGGTGTTTCCTTATAAAACTAAAAATAGAACTACCATACAACCCAGCAATCCCACTACTGGACATATACCCTGAGAAAACCATAATTCAAAAAGAGTCATGTACCACAATGTTCATTGCAGCTCTATTTACATTCGCCAGGACATGGAAGCAGCCTAAGTGTCCATTGAAAGATAAATGGATAAAGAAGATGTGGCACATACATACAGTGGACTATTACTCAGCCATAAAAAGAAACGAAATTGAGTTATTTATAGTGAGGTGGATGGACTTAGAGTCTGTCATACAGAGTGAAGTAAGTCAGAAAGAGAAAAACAAATGCTGTATGCTAAAACATATATATGTAATCTAAAAAAAAAAAAAATTGCTCTGACAAACCTCGGGGCAGGACAGGAATAAAGTTGCAGACATAGAGAATGGACTTGAGGACATGGGAGGGGGAAGGGTAAGATGGGATGAAGTGGGAGAGTGCACTGACATATATACACCACCAAATGTAAAATAGATAGCTAGTGGGAAGCAATCACATTGCACAGGGAGATCAGCTCAGTGCTGTGTGACCACCTAGAGGGGTGGGATAGGGAGGGTGGGAGGGAGATGCAAGAGGGAGGGGATATGGGTATATATGTATACATATAGCTGGTTCACTTTGTTATACGGCAGAAACTAACACAACATTGTAAAGCAATTATACTCCAATAAAGATGTTTAAAAAAACCCAAAAAATTGCTGGAGAGCATGTGGAGAAAAAAAAACCTTCCTATACTGTTGGTGGGAATTTCAATTTTTGCAGCCATTATGGAGAACAGTACAGAGGTTCCTTAAAAAACTAAAGATAGAGTTACCATATGATCCAGCAATTCCACTCCTGGGCATATATCCAGAAAAGATGAAAACTCTTAATTCAGAAACATACATGCACCCCAATGTTCATAACAGCACTACTTACAACAGCCAAGACATGGAAGCAGCCTAAGTGTCCCTCAACAGATCAATGGGTAAAGAAGATGTGTCATATATATGTTTGTGTGTGTGTGTGTATGTGTGTATATATATATATATATGTAAATATAATGGAATATTACTCAGCCATAAAAAAGAATAAAATAATGCTATTTGCAGCAACATGGGTGGACCTAGAGATTATCATACTAAGTAAGTTAGACAGAGAAAGACAAATATTATATGATATCACTTATATGTGGGACCTAAAAAAATAATACAAATCAACTCATTTACAGAACAGAAACAGACTCACAGACTTAGAAGAGAAACTTATGGTTACCAAAGGGGAAGGGGTGGGGGGAGGAATAAATTAGGAGTATGGGATTAACAGATACACACTACTATATATAAAATAGATAAACAACAAGGATTTACTGTATAGCACAGGGAACTATACTCAACATCTTGTAATAACCTATAATGGAAAAGAATTTTTTTAAAGAATATATGAGTGAGTGTGTGTGTATATGTATGTATATATCTGTATGTATGTATACTTTTATTATACTTTATTTAATATATATATACATATTTATATATAAACCAAATTACTTTGTAACTCAACTATACTTAAATTCTTCAATAAAAAAACCATAAAATTTAACTGTCATTTAATCTTTATCGTAACCCTCTGAAGTAAGCATACTAATCATTTAATAGATGAGGAAAATGAATCCTAGAGGTTCAGTAACTTGCTGAAGGTTGCACAGGTAAGTGGGGGAAACTGGGATTTGAAATCAGATCTGTTTGACTCCAAAAACTGTGTTTTTCTCATCTTCCCACAGTGGGAAATATTGGCATTTGCCCTGGTAACATCAGTCAAATAGAGGTTTGCTCCTGAAAACCTATGAGAAACACTGTCAGTGCCAGTACCTTGTCCCATCCTTCCTCCTTATAGTTATGTGCTCAACTCTCCCTGCATACACATATGTTGGTAAAAGTAACAAAATCTCAAGATGCACTATCCCTATTCTGTGGATAGGCTAGAAGACTCAGGAGGTTAGGGAGAAATAGAAAAGGAACTAACTCCATTACAAAACGGCACCTGCATGCCTGCAATAAAAAATGGCTCTCTCTACAGACCGCTCGATGACTGTAAACACCCAGACACCAGAACTGAATCCATTAATGACTGTGCAATTACAATAGAGTCTTGTACAGTCACACCGCAAAGAGCATCTCCCTGGATAATGTTTTATGGCGGAATGTCTTCTGGTTTTCAATACCCAACCTTTATGGAACATATGTATCTTTCAGCACAACTTATTCTGGCTGACGTCTACATAAAAAGAATCTATATTTATATCCCTAAAACTCATTGTGTTAATAGGGTTCTCCAGAGAAACAGAATTAATAGGATACGTAATAAGGAAGAACAAATCTGACTCCATGTTGGATCTGTTTCTTTTACTTTAACCTTTGTGCTCTGTTGCCTGTGCTTGGTCATGTTGCCTCTGCACCTTTTGTAAAAGATTGTTGCCTATAGCCTGAAATATACAGGATAGCCCCATTCTCAAGGCTCTGACTTTTAAAGGTATAACACTCTTCCATTCAGATAGAGATAAAAAGCTGTAGAACAGAGAATAACATTTGTTACAGGAACATCATGACCTGACGTATGCTGGACAGCTGCAAGAACAAAGGATTCTGACACCAAGAAGTTTGCAGCAACCAACCACACCCCCTTCCCTTTTAGTATAAAAGAAGCCTGAATTCTAACTCAGGTAAGATCATTATCTAGGACAGGGGTCCCCAACCCCTGGGCAACAGACCAGTACCTGTCCACAGCCTGTTAGGAACCAGTCCACACAGCAGGAGGTGAGCAGTGGTCGAGCGAGCAAAGCTTCATCTGCCGCTCCCCTTCACTCACATTACCGCCTGTGCCGTCCTCCCACCCCACCCCCGACCGTGGAAAAACTGTCTTCCACGAAACTGGTCCCTGGTGCTAAAACGTTTGGGGACCGCTGCTCTAGGACATTAGTCTGCCATCTTCTAGGTCTGCTGCCTTTCTTTGCCCCAACAATTCATCTCCCAATTTACTGGCCTGTTGTGTGGTGAGCAGAACAATTTTGGACTTGGTAGCTGATATATACAGGTATATATAAGAGGAGCTCTATTACAGGAATTAGCTCATGTGATTATGGAAACCAAGGAGTCCCATGATCTGCTATCTGCAAACTGGAGACCCAGGAAATCTGGTGGTGTTCAGTCTGAATATGAAGGCCTGAAAACCAGGGAAGATGTTGGTATAAGTCCAAGTCCAAAGGCACGAAAATTAGGGAGCTGAGGGTGTAAGCCCTGATATTAGTCCAAAGGCCAGAGAACCAGCAGTGCTGATGTCAGACGGCAGGAGAAGATGGATGTTTCAGCTCAAACAGAGCAAATTCACCTTTCCTCTGCCTTTTTGTTCTATTGAGGCCCTCAAGAGATTAGATGATGTCCACTTGCATTGGTACAATGATCATCTTTACTCAGTCTGACAATTCAAATGCTAATCTCTTCCAAAAACATGCTCACAGACACACCCAGAAATCATGTTTTACCAGCCATCTGGGCAACCATTAGTTCACTGAAGTTGACAGATAAAATTAACCACCACACTCATTACAACATATTAAACAAAATGATGTATAGGAAAATTCTACAATTCCAAGTGCAATTGCTAAAATGTCAGACTCTACAGACTTTTTTTAAAAGCTGAAGAGTGCAAACAGAGGGGAAGTGCAATGTTACTGTATGCAAAACAACTATTTATAACCACTATTTTTACTGTGTGGGAATCAGGAAGCAATATTGTAAGCATTTTACAATGATTACTTATGTATGTAAGTAATATACATAATAACTGTTTTAGTTCTATTTAAGGAAATTGGTGGTAAGGGAATGGTATATCATACTCATATTTACTACTTAAAGTAATGGGGAACGAGCTGAAAGTCAACATTTGTTGCACAGAACATCTGAGTTTCAGAAATGAATTTCTGATATTAAGAAGGTTATGTGCAATCTTATTTCAATAACTTAGGTAGCAGCGAGGATCACCCTATCTTAAAAGAATACAAAGTATCCATTTCCTTTCTTACACCCTGGACATCAGGAAGCTTTCATTGCTACCTCATCCTGGGACTTGATTCCCTTGGAATCATGAACATCAATGGATTAACAAAGTCAGCTGATTGTTCGGTTTCCCTCTCCCTGTCAGCAAACACCGTGCACCGTGGTGGCGAGCAAGATTTTTGGTGGCAGGAAGGCCTTTGTGATGTTGCCAAACTCCTGTGGAAGGTTGTGGAGCCTGAAACAACTGTTGTCTGCACAGATGCTGACTGCCAGGATTCAGTAGCCTAGAGTAACAACTTTTAAATATTTACTGAGTGATCACTGTACTGGGATTATGTTGATTGTTTAAATACAGGTAATACACAGAAAGTCCTGATTCCTCTTCCCTTGGAGTCAAAAATGAACACAAAAAGGAGGACATGGACTGGGGCAGCTTTTCAGAAGTGGATGAAGTCCCTTGATGCAGCCTGCGAGAACTTCTTTATATATTCACCACGTTGTGAATGAATAAGTTCCCTTTTGTGAACTCCGAGCATGGAAATGTGCTTAAAGTTGCTGGGACCTTGCCTGATGACACTCCTAATTTAGACCTTGATGCTGTCAAAGATACAAAAAAATCCTTCCTCTTAGACAAAGAGAGAATGATGGGGGAGGTGCTACTATTTCTTAAAATCCATCCCATCTTCATTTGCAAACAGATGAGCTAAAGAACAGTCTAACTTTAAAAGAATCAGTACATGAAGATGAATCTGCTTAAGACATGTAGAGGATAAGGAAGGCTTCTGCTTCAAAATCTCTGTACTTTATAAACATGAAAGTTTTGTGTTTCTCTTTTCAAATCAAATATATATAATTTAATGGATTTTATTAAAAAATCTTATCTTCTATTATCTTTGCTCATGGGGAGGAAAGATTACAACTGTTAGTCTAAGTTGGTAACAATGCAAAGTAAACTCCTACTTGTCCTATCAAAACATTAAGATATCTTGGGCTTCCCTGGTGGAGCAGTGGTTGAAAGTCCGCCTGCCAATACAGGGGACACGGGTTCGTGCCCCGGTCCGGGAAGATCCCACATGCCGCGGAGCGGCTAGGCCCGTGAGCCATGGCCGCTGAGCCTGCGCATCCGGAGCCTGTGCTCCGCAACGGGAGAGGCCACAACAGTGAGAGGCCCGCGTACCGCAAAAAAAAAAAATTAAGATATCTAAATATGGTAACATTTATCACACTTTAAAAAGGGGCTGACAGTCTACTCTCCAAAAGAAATATTTTTTTCTTCCCATGGAAAAAAAAGAAGTTTTCATAGTTATGCGGGCAAACACACACACACACACACACGCACACACACACGCACACACACACACATCTGCATGATCTTATATTTTCAAGCTAAGGAGCAACGACATAGAACGTAAATTATCTTCCATATGTTATGTATTAGTTATTTCTCTTATCGAACACTCCATGTATAAAAACTGAAGCACATGCACATAACACACTCGCTTTCTTCTTCCAAAAACATTCAGATTTGTGGTGTCTAAACTAGATACTCTCCAATGTTTGTTTCTTTCCTTTCTTTATAAAGAAATATAAAAACATAAAATCCCTTCAGGTATTGTAATGTCATAAGGGTAGACCACAGCTCATAATTATTACCCAGATTGGGAGACTCTATGGCAAAGAAAATGAACAATTTACCAGTCACACGTAACAACAATAATGACTCTCACAAACATAAAACCAAACATTAGAATCCAGATGAAAGAATACATACTGTATGACGACGTATACATCAAGTTTTAAAGCAGGCAAAACCAAGCTCTGATATTTAGGGATGTACACTTCAATGATAAAACTATAAATAAAAGCAAAGAAACAAAATCCCCAAAAAAGACTGTGGTTTCCTTTGTGGAGACACTAAGAAATAATGACTGAGAGGGGCATGAAGGGTATTTCTGGACCAGTGACAATATAAGTAAACTAGTGTTTGCTTTGCAGTAAATAGGTGAGAAATAAACTGTGCTTATGGGTGTAGGCACTTTTCCATCAGTGTGTTTCACTGCATAATGTAAAGCTGGAAAAGACATAATTTGGGAATCCAATTATATTTCAAGAGTCTTAAGAAAAGGCTAATACTTTCTGGTCCTCAAATTCCACCTTTGGAAATCTACTTTATAGACATAATCTCTTTAAAATGTCTTATTCCTCATGATATTCACTGAAAAATTATTACTACTTTGGAAATTAATATGACCTAAAATCCAACAACAAAGAAAATGGCTTAAATTGTGTTTATAAAAGATCTGATCTAACTATAAAGGTAGTATAATTATGACTATGTTTTTAAAAACATTCTATCCATGGAAACAAGACTTGAAAGATACAATAAAATGTTAAAAGTGAGTTTGAGTAGTAGGAGTACAGCTGATTTCTTCTTCATGTTTGATGTGATTTGTCTATTTTCCTCTAATTAGCACTTATGAATTTAAAATATTTTAAAAATAGACTGCTGTCCAGTTTGGGGAGACCTTTTATATGGTTATGACTTAACAAGACTTATTTATATTTGTGCAATATGCTGGAGTTTCAAGTGTCTTACTTCTTCAAAGCCTCCTGGGAATCTTATAGAGAAGGATTATCATTCTTTGGTCAGTTGAAGAAATAGAGGCACACGGAGCTTAAGTAACTTGGCCTAAGTCACACAATCAAGAAGTAGGAGAGGGCTTCCCTGGTGGCGCAGTGGTTGAGAGTCCGCCTGCCGATGCAGGGGACACGGGTTCGTGCCCCATTCCGGCAAGATCCCACATGCCGCGGAGCGGCTAGGCCCGTGAGCCATGGCCACTGAGCCTGCGCGTCCGGAGCCTGTGCTCCGCAACGGGAGAGGCCACAACAGTGAGAGGCCCGCGTACCGCAAAAAAAAAAAAAAAAAAAAAAAAGAAGTAGGAGAGCCAGAATTTGAACCCATTCTTCTTAATTCAAACTTCTGAAATTCACAAAATTATACCATACATACATGTAGGATTACACATATATGATTAGTTACAAATAAGAATAACAGTAACTAATCCTCTCTAAAAAATATAGTAGCAATGTCCAACAGTGAGATCCACACTTACCAGACAGATAACATATTAACAGTGATTCTCAACATTTTGGGGGAAGATACAGATGCCTTTGAGAATCTGCTGAAAGCCAGAAAAAAAAACACACACACATATAGCGTTTGTTTGTTTGTTTTTACATTTAATTCATAAAATCTATGAAGCCTACCCATATACCCCTGGTTTTAAATCCCTGCCTACACAAACATGAATTCTAGATAGCAACAGACTAGCACTGAGTAGCTAAATGGCTGGAAAAAATACAGCTTAATTATGCAGAAAGGAGTGTTTAGGACAAACATTTTTTTTCTCCTCAAGCTTCAGTAAAATCCCACAAAAAAGGACAAAGACAGTGGAAATAGCACTACTCGTTGTCCACTGTGAAGTTTTCAAGGATGGCAGATCTTATCCTTTCCTTCCCACACCCAGAAAACGTGCAAGGAACTCCTCAAGGTCAATGATAAATCCCTACTGCCTCTGTATATTGTATAAAAGAGAATTCTTCACAATTATTCTTCCCTGTACATAGTCCTGAACCCAGATGGATAAAAATGGAAATATAGCAATACAAAGCTGATGAGACAGCTCCAGGCATGAGACCAACCTTTCTTGCTCAATCTTCCCTGGCAAGTGCATCTGAGATACTTGAAGGAGAGAACAAAGGAGACCCTCAGGGCCCTGACATGCTCCATGCTGTGCTTGCCAGGAAGCTCCCAGCACATCACACTGGGCCAGATCATCATTCATACGTGTTTAGCCATATTCTCTCATCCTAGCTCCAAATCCCAAAACAGACTCATTGGATTATGACTATGAGCCTATTTATGTTGCCTCCCCCCATCCCATCATTCTTTCCCCTCCCAACCCCACAAGAATAAAAAACTGACTCAAAGCATGGTGATGTTTAAGGTTATAGATAGAAATATCTGGAATCTCATGTGTTACAGAACAAGCGGACTACCACGTGCTGTAGCACAGAGTTGGAGGACCAGGTTGTAGCGCTTAAACTGATGTTTGTTCCCTCTGCAGCCATGCTCTATATCCTCCTTGCCTACCCCAGTGCCACATCAGATGGGGATGCAGGTTCTGACTAGAAAATATGGGACACCTACAATAAAGTTCAGAATGAACATTTATGAACCCCTTACTATGCGCCAGGAACTTTGAGCGGCTTTCAAATATTTTATCTTACCAAACCCCAAATCCCTGTGAGATCCTCATTTTATAGGCAAGAAAAAACCTAGAGGCTCAGAGAAGTCAAGTGACTTTCCCAGGGTCACACCTGCCCTTGACCCTTGCTCAGAGAAATAGAGCATTTGGCTCACAGTCCTACTGAAATCAGCTTTCTAACCGCAGCCAACCATGACACACAATTAATGACACTATCTGTTTATAAGCTTAAATTCAGAATCCCTCAACAAAACTTTACTAAGGGATCTCTCCCAGACCCATCCTCCACCAACTGTCGTGGGGACGTAAGCATGACAATTGCTTGTCTTAGCTAAGGCTTCTATGCTTCTGTTTTTTATAAAATGGGGAAGGCAATACCAGACTGTTTTCTACTTCCTGAGCTCATATCAAGAGCAAAAATAAGTTATGTGGATGTGGCTAATTAAACAGAATGTCCATGTAGATGTCTTGTTTGACCCAGGCACAGGGAAATTGTTTTGGAATACAAATTCTGAGCTGGCACAATGAGAAAAGGAATAGCAACTATGGTTGTATCCTAAGTAAGAAAAGTGTTTCAAGCTCATAAAACATAAATGCTTAGTACAAAATACCTCACCTTCATTTTTTCATTGTCCTCATTCAATTATTATTGTATCATGTTTTCTCATTTGCATCCTCATAATATAGCTCATATCTTTCTGGACAAAAAAATCAAGATTTTATTTTTTTAATTGTGACAGAGACTAGCTAACTGTTCAATAATTCCTTTAATGCTTCCTGAGAATTCAGGGAAACTACATTTCTCAGTATCCCACACAGTTAGTTTGGAGTTATGTGACCAATCCTGGTCAGTGGAATGAAGATAGGATGAGATAAAGACCACTTTCAAGGCCTGGCCCTAAACCCTTGCATGATTATTTCTGCTCTCTCTGTTCTTCCACAGTGATCAAGGAATCCACAGATTGAAAGTAATGATATCAAAAAATGGAATGATCTACATCTACCTGCAGATTGTGATAAGTGCAAAAAATAAACTGTTTTTGTATTTAACCATCGAGATTTAGATATTATTTTTATAGCAGTTAGCATTGCTTATCCTGATTATATAGTAAGAAAATTTATATTATTCTATCTTGTAAGACTGGGAAACAAAAGGTAGAAAAAAATAATTTTTGAAACCCTAGCAAAGTATACAAACTTATAGGTCATTAAGCCCAAGGGAATGTTTCCAGTTCCAGGCAGAATTCCCAACATTGATGCACAATTATCTGAGACCCTGTTTTCAGTTCTTTTGGAGATATACCGAGAAGTTGAGTACTGGATCCTATGGTAATCCTAGGTTTAACTTTTTGAGGAACCACCATACTACTTTCCACAGCTGTTGCACCACTTTGCATTCCCAGGAACAGTGCACCAGGGTGGCAGTTTCTCTACATCCTCACCAACACCTGTTATTTTCTGTTTTTATAATAGCCAACGTAATGTAAGTGATATTTATTTTTATACATGTGTCCACTGTAATTAGTCTTTGTTAATTATGAAAGGTAAGAATAGATTAAATTTGAAAAACATAGATAATATCTATATTTTTAAATAAATTTCAACTTTTATTAATGTTTCTCAGAACACTGTTTTATACTAAAAATTTAACACTAATGATTTTTTTTTTTTTTTTTTTTTTTTGCAGTACGCGGGCCTCTCACTGCTGTGGCCTCTCCCGTTGCGGAGCACAGGCTCCGGACGCGCAGGCTCAGCGGCCATGGCTCACGGGCCCAGCCGCTCTGCGGCAAGTGGGATCTTCCCGGACCGGGGCACGAACCCGTGTCCCCTGCATCGGCAGGCGGACTCTCAACCACTGCGCCACCAGGGAAGCCCAACACTAATGATTTTAGTGAACACAAAGTGATTAAGTATACTGTCACAGGCAAAGCCCATTAATAATTCCTGGGGAAAAAAAATAGAATCTGGGTAATAAAGTCTAACCTTTTCTTCCTTTGGCTTAGTCTAGTTTCACTTGCTCACAGGATGCCGCATACAAAGGCCTCGCACCCGACACTTCAGAGCAGAGTCCCTTGGGATAAACGGCGGCACTCCACACTTCAGCTCCGCGGGCGTCCTGCAGAAACACTATCGCAAGACACTGCAATTCAAGATGGCGGCAGCAGGCAGTGCGCAGAGACACTGCGCCTGGCACGTCCAAGCACCCCGCCCCTCCCCCCGCCCAGATTCCCGTAAAGCAGCCCCTCCCCTGGCCTGTGCTCTAGAGCTCGGTCTCATACCTCTCCAATTCTCTGATCAAAGAATAAAGCTTCCTTCCCTTTTCTCCTGAACCGAACTTGGTCTCATTCTATTGGCTCAGATGACACCAGGCAGGAGGACCCTTGTTGGGGACTGTCTGGGGAAGGTCGGTAACAATACTTTGTTATATGTTTAAACCTTAATTCAACATTTTGTGGTGTCACTGAGTTTTAATGGCTGTCATCTGCAAAAAGTTCCTTGCACCGATATTTAGAGCCACATGGGAAAAACTGTATCATTGGTTGTAAATCCTGGAGTTTAATTTTCAATTTCATCTACCAATTTTTCTGTTAAAATACCACTACTAGGGATATTTTTTCATTTTTTCTGATACATCTGTTTTCTTGTAAATGAATCAGAAAGTATTAAATTTTTTAATTATTATCAAATAGTTTCAAAACTCACTAAAACTCTCAATTTGAAGGATGTTTTTTATCAGTTTAGATATGAGAAAATTTGTATGTGACACATTTATGTTGTTTTTGACAAGAAAATAACAATGGAACATTTCCAAACATCCAGGTTCAAAATGCTTTGTTCATAGCAGGAGTTTCTTTTGAAAAGCAATTACTTTCTCTTTCATTGTTAAAACATCACTTTAAACTTGAAGGATAGATTGTGTTTATA
The DNA here is from genome assembly GCF_003676395.1 of Aethalodelphis obliquidens. Taxonomy (NCBI): domain Eukaryota; kingdom Metazoa; phylum Chordata; class Mammalia; order Artiodactyla; family Delphinidae; genus Aethalodelphis; species Aethalodelphis obliquidens. The sequence continues at coordinate 44,120,302 of NW_020837950.1, forward strand.
TTTTCAAAAAATGCCTGCTGTGTAGCATACTACTGACAGCCACTTGTCATCAGAGAAGATACCAAATTTGGAACACTTGCCTTTTTGTTTAAAAAAGGCAAAATACATTTTTAAGTTAAACGACCCTTTAGTACTTTGCCATGAGAAATGTGGTGAAACTGTTATAGTACAGAAGATTTCCACAGTCTCTTCCCATCTCATTACAAAATCCACTGTTTTATTTTGTTTCTGTAAAACTAAGTGCAGCAGTACCTTCTGTATCGTGGAAAAGGCAATACTTCAGGATAGGATTGTAGTAAGTGAAAGAGGGAGCGATGTTGTCAAGCCCCGCTGCTTGGTGGGATTCCCATTGGTAACAAAGTACTAAAGTGACCACAAAATACTATCTCCCTCCTTCTATCCTTTGCAATGTGACCTTGCAATTTGACTTTGCAGCTTCTTCCATTGAGAGATAGACTATTTCCCCTCCCTTGAATCTGGGCAACCCTGTGACTTGTTTCAGCCAGTGGAATGTGGCAGGAACACCAGGATGCGAGTTTCAAATCTGGGCCTCTAGGCATCTCATGCTCCTACTCTTACACTTGAAATTCAGCCACCAGGTGATCAAGCAGGGGCTTCTTAGAAATACAGATCCTTGAGGCCCTTTCCCCAGAGATTCTGATTTATTGGGTCCGGAGGTCTATATTTTTATCAAGCATCAGAAGCAATTCTGACTCAGGAAATCTTCAGATAACACTTCAGAAACCCTGTGAGTCTTGGTTATGAAGCAGCCTCAACTCTAAGCATATTATAAGAATCAGAAAATACATAAGAACTAGTGTTCACTCATAGTCTAAAATGTGTGTCACCTTTGCAGAATTCCTGGGTTCGACTCTAGTCCCGACTTTGCATTTTACTAGATTTGTGATCTTAATTCCCCTAACCTCTCTGAGTTTCAGTTTACTTAGTTGTAAAATGGGAATTTTACCTAGCTCTTTAGTCTTCTGTAAAAATTAAATAAGTTGTATAAGCATTCAACACAGAACCAGGGTCACAGTAGATGTTCAACTGTTTATTATCCTTGATTCATTATTATATTGTCCTCTTTAAGTAACTACTCCTCCCAAAGGGCTAATGTGCATTTCTGGACAATGCCAAATCCCTTAACAAAAACCCTGTCTCACACCAAGTCAGGCTCTGGAATCAGTCACACTTTGGTTCTTGTCCCCAACTCTACCTCTTATTAGCATGTGACCTTGAGACTTAACATAAGTCTGTTTTTGCATCTGTAAAACAGGGACAAAGGTATTACCTTATACCATAAGGTTGTGAAGATTAGAAGAGTTAATGTATGTAAAGCCCTTCGCCCAACGCCTGGCACATGGTAACCCACAGTAAGTATTATCTATTAGGATTATTTCCTCAGGGCTCTTTTTTATTTTAATGGCTGTGTCAGCCCTTAGTTGTGGCATGCAGAATCTTTGTTGAGGCATGTGGGATCTTTTGTTGTGGTGTGCGGGCTCTTTGTTGCAGCATGTGGTCTTCTCTCTAGTTGTGGCGTGCAGGCTCCAGAGCACGTGGGCTCTGTAGTTGCGGCACAAGGGCTCTCTAGTTGGGGCGCATGGGCTCTGAATTTGTGGCGCACGGGCTCTGTAGTTGTGGCGTGTGGACTTAGTTGCCCCTCAGCATGTGGGATCTTAGTTCCCCAACCAGGGATCGAACCCGTGTCCCCTGCGTTGGAAGACGGATTCTTTACTACTGGACCACCAGGGAAGTCCCAGGGCTCTTTCTCATACATCCCGAAACTCCAGTGAGGAAAAGACACCTGCATTTTTACAAGAAACAATCTAGAAACTCAGTGGTAAGGTCGCATCATCACAGGTGTTCTTAGTATATACAGGGAGTATCCTGTAACATGACAATATTGCTGGAGCGATCAGAGGGAGGGCCACCCGAGAAGAGGGAGAGGCCACTAGAGGTTTTCCTGAGGCACAGAACCTAAAAGCAGACACATCTGGTATTTGCAGCTGCCACAACAGGAATAAATTTGAATGATACTGTCAAAAGCTCACCTGTGAGTGAACAGGTGATGTTAAAGCATATGTGGCCACCAAAAAACAGGTCAGACGGAGCTGCGAGGCCCAGGAGTCATTTGGGAAGATGTAAAGGCGTCCTCTCTTCTCCACTGTTTCTTCCAGCAAGGCCCTCCTAGCCCCTTGTCTGAAAAAACACAGCCCTTTTTAACCGATCCCTCTGCAGTTCCTCCTCTCCACTCAGCACACTGTGGCCAGAGTTATCTACTCGAAACTTGAAACCCTGCTTGCCTCATGTCACACTCCTGGGTAAAAACCTACATGGCTGATCCTGTTGGGTTCAACGGAAATGCTTCATTCTTACTGCAATCAGCTTCACCCCTCCACACGCGTGAAATTCTTCTCATTAAGAACATCAGTCATCCTCCAACTGGGGCCTAGTTTCGTGGTTTGGAGTCGTCAAAATTCCCCCAGGCCCTCACACCTTATACCTCATTTCAGTGCATCCTAGCCAGGATAAAACAAGACGCTTTAGTTTGTTTTAATTTGCATTAATAAGAAATCTAATCAGGGGTATGAAATGTACAGTGTGGGAATACTGTTAGTAATTATGTAGTACCTTTGTATGGTGGCAGATGGAAACTAGACTTATCGTGCTGATCATTCTGAAATGTATAGAAATATCGAATTACTATGTTGTGTAACAGGGGCTAACACAGTGTTGTAGGGCAATTATACTTAAAAAGCAAACAAATTCATAGAAAAAGAGATCAGATTTATAGTTACCAGAGGCAGGGAATAGGGGGAAAGGGAACTGGATGAAGGTGGTCGAAATGTACAAACTTCCAGTTATAAGATAAAATAAGTTCTGGAAATATAATATACAACACGATAAATATAATTAACACTGTTGTATGTTATATATGAAAGTTGTTAAGGGTAAATCCTAAGAGTTCACATCACAAGGAAAAAAAATTATTTTTCTAGTTTTTTAATTTTGTATCTATATGAGATGATGTTCACTAAATTGTGGTAATCATTTCATTATGTATGTAAGTCAAATCATTATGTTGTACACCTTAAACTTACACAGTGCAGTATGTCAACTATATCTCAATAAAACTAGAAGGAACAACTTTTAAAAAGAAAATCCTAGGGACTTCCTTGGCAGTTCAGTGGTTAGGACTCCACACCTCCACTGAAGGGGGCACGTATTCCATCCCTGGCTGGGGAACTAAGATCCCACATGCTGCGAGGCGTGGCCAAAAACAAAACAAAACAAACTTCAGGAAGCAATTTAAAAAAATCTAGTATAGCTGAAGATTTTCCCATTTTTGTATTTTTCCACTGGTTATATTTTATTCTTATTTTTTTTTTGGACAAGATTTTCTCTAACACTTTTCAATTGATTTCATTTTTAAGTTCCTGGAACTGGAAGCCCTGGTTATCATAAAAAGTCACTTGCTTAGACACATTGTAGGAATCTCCTATAATCACGTCACATAGTAAGTCCTTTCATAAGCCTGTCCTGTGGCTTACTTCAGGACTGGAGGGTGGGAATCTTCCACAAGTGACTCTTGGCAGTTGAAGCAGTAGTGAGATGTCTCTCATGGGAAGGGGATGCCCAGACTGAGTGAGGTGTGAGAGAGTTGCCTTGTATTCCTCAGAGTATTAAGAAAACTTAAAAAAAAACCAAAACCTGTAAATATTAAAGAGCTTGCCTAGAGGACTTTGGTGCTAAGCATTTTTCTGAGACTGAAGTGTTCTTTCTTCTCATATTAAAAACCTTTCCAGTGTGGCAGGATTGTCATGAAGAAAGAGAGGTGGAAATGCTGAGAGACTGGGAGACTAGCTTGGCCCTGAAGAGAAAAAGGCCTGTATGGAGTTCCTGAAAGGGCAACGGGAAGCCTTACCCCATGTGGGGCTACATCTGCTTATTTCCCTAGTGTTCGAGGGTCTTCTAAAGCAGGATTGATTTGGAGGAATCTGGAGATGTCTATAGGTACTCCATATGCCTGTTAACTTTTCCTTCTTAAAAGTTAAAATCCGGGACTTCCTTGGTGGTCCAGTGGTAAAGAATCCTCCTTATAATGCAGGGGACGCGGGTTCCATCCCTGGTCAGGGAACTAAGATCTCGCATGCCATGGGGCAACTAAGCCCACGCGTCACAACTACTGAGCTCGCACACCTCAGCTGGAGCCCACGTGCTGCAAACTACAGAGCCTACGCTCCCTGGAGCCTCCACGCCACAACTGGGAAAGAGAGAACCTGCATGTCACAACTAGAGAGAAGCCCGCACCCCACAATGAAGAGCCCATGCACCGCGATGACAGATCCCGCATACCTCAACGAAGATCCAGCGTGCCACAACTAAGACCTGACGCAGCCAAAAATAAATAAATAAATAAAAAGTTAAAATTCCATTTAATTGATTATAAGTTTTTCAAGTAAGGACGCTGGGCTATCTAGGGAGTATTTTGTCATTTCCTGGATGGAGTCTTGTTTTTTGTGTGTGTGTGTTTTTTCATTTTTTGTTTTTTTCTTTATTAACTTTTTTTATTTTGAAGCAACCTAAATGTCCATCAACAGAGGAATGGATAAAGAAGATGTGGTACATATATACAATGGGATATTAGCCATTAAAAGGAACGAAATTGGGTCATTTGTAGAGACATGGATGGACCTAGAGACTGTCATACAGAGTGAAATAAATCAGAAAGAGAAAAACAAATATCGTATATTAACGCATATATGTAGAATCTAAAAAAAATGGGCATAGGCGATCTTATTTACAAAGCAGAAGTAGAGAACAAATGTATGGATACCAAGGGGGAAGGGGGGATGAGATGAACTGGGAGATTGGGATTGACATATATACACTACTATATATAAAACAGATAACTAATGAGAACCTACTGTATAGCACAGGGAACTCTACTCAATGCTCTGTGGTGACCTAAATGGGAAGGAAATCCGAAAAAGAGGGGATATATGTATACTTACAGCTGATTCACTTTGCTGTACAGTATAAACTAACACAATATTGTAAAGCAACTATACTCCAATAAAATTTTTTTAAAAATTATTCTGGGTGTACAGAAAAGTCGTCCAAATAATTTCCAAATACTCAGAGTCTCTACATGTTAACATTTTACTGCATTTGATTTCTCTGATTCCCCCTCTGCCTTTCCTGGATGGAGTCTTGAACCAAGCAAACCACAATCACCTGAAGAGGTAATCTAGGATCCGAGAAAAAAAGAAATTTTTTTAATGTTCTATTTTTAGCGGTGGTCTCGTTATATTCCTTAAAAAGATTATATGGACTTTTAGTATCAGGAATCCCTGAGAATTATTTAGGGGAGAGCAAATAGGTTTTAACCTTTTAGCAAAGGGAAAAAGACTTATCAAAGCCATAGTCAGGTGAGGACCATCCTTGATGCACCTCTGTCTCTAGTTGCAAATTCTCAACATATTTCTCAAAATGTTCAAAGGACCAGGGCTTTACTAAGTGGTTCTCAACAATAACGTCTCCGTAAACCTCACTTTCTGGAGCTGATAGCCAAGACCGAAGCTTATTAAAATCTTTAATTGGAATGTATATGCAAATCAAAACATGTTATAACTTTTAAACAAACCGATTAAAAAGAACTATCTACCTGAGCTTTTATGCCACCAAATATCATACTTTAGGGTGCATAAGAATGACACAAAGCACATATTTAAATGTATATTCCTGGTTTCACCCAGCGATACCAACCCAGGTATCTTTAATAGATGGGTCAAGGCCACAATTTGAAAAACATTTCTTTAGACTTTTTCAAATACAGCAGAAATTGCTAAATACCGTGCACCATATCTTGTTACCGAGTTCGCCAATGAAGCATTCTGAAGTCTGCCTACCAGACAGGAAGGAAGGAAATACCATGTGGCTAGCTGTGTCCTCTCTATAAGAAAAGCAAAGCCCCCACCCTAACAGAATTCCTCTTATGTCTTCTTGGCCCAAATTGGTCCCATGACCAATGATAGTTACGAGCGAGTCTGGAAAACACGTAGTGTCTACTTCAAAAGGGGAGGAAACAAACATATGTTGAATACCTATTGTATGGAAAGGTCTGGATCAAGTACTTTCACATTTTTTAAAAATCCCAGTTAACATAATACCCCAAAGTCCCTTGCTTTCACATCACCTCTGCTCTCTTTCAGAGTTATCACAGTAGACAGTGTCATCACCCCAGTCCCTTTTCTAAAAAGACGGCCTTTTAAAAGTTTCCATTTAATATATTTTAATCACTCAAAACTGAGTTTCCAAGTTTGTCTCTAAGCTGTATTACATTTTCTTTTCTTGATTGAGGTCCTTTGTTCTCTTTTGTTTATTTCTGGCAGTAAAAGAAAAATTTTTATGCAAGCTTTGAGGACAATACTTTTAATCCATTAGAGATATGAATAAAAGGAATCAAATCCCTTCCCAATGTTCCAAACCTAAGACTCTCGAAGCAGCTATTTTGTGGTATATGGTGATTGTCCTGAGAGATTGGGATATTAAAATTTTTCTTTTGTTCTCATTTTTTAAAAGGAAACTAAATGCAAAGAAAAATGCTAATACAATGCACAGGATACAAATTAAAACATGGAAGTCAGGAAATGCAAAGGTGAATGTTCTCATAGGAACCTCAGCTTATATGCCCTGAACACACGCATGATGATCTGTCAGCACTACACATTGTGTGTTTCTGCTGATAAACCTGATGTTCCTGTCACCAATCATTGTGAATCTGTAATTGCCTGGACAGTCATTGTAAGTATAAAAGTGAAAGAACTACTATTGGAACCACTGCTTATTAAAATTTGCATTTATTTTTATTCTCTGCCTTGTATGTATTTTAAAAATATACCTATTTGGATTCACAAATTTTTAGTTCCCATCACCAGAAGAAATACTGCTGGGGGACTTCCCTGGTGGTCCAGTGGTGAAGACTCTGCACTTCCACTGCAGGGAGCGAGGGTTCTAGTTGGGGAACTAAGACCCCACATGCTGCGCGGTGCGGCAAAAAAGTTAAAAAAAAAAAGAAGAAGAAGAAGAAATGTTTTTGGATCAACATGATGCTAAAAACACTGTTCTAGTAATCACAGAATTCCTGTAAGAGGGAGGCAGGAGAATCACAGTCAAAGAGAGAGAGAGATCAGAAGATGCTACACCGCTGGCTTTGAAGAAGGAAGAGGAGGCCACTAGCTGAGGAATGCCGGTGGCCTCCAGAAGGTGGAAAAAGCAAGGAAACATATTCTCACCTAAAGTCTTCAGAAAAAATGCAGCCCTGCTGGATGCCTTGATTTTAGCCCATGAGACTAATTTTGGACTTCCAACCTCCAAAACTATAAGATAATAAATGTGTGTTGTTTTAAGCAAAAAACATATATACACTATTGATACTAGGCATAAAATAAGTAACTAATGAGAACCTACTGTACAGCCCAGGGAACTCTACTCAATGCTCTGTGGTGACCTAAATGGGAAGGAAATCCAAAAAAAGAGGAGATATATGTATACATATAGCTGATTCACTTTGCTGTACAGTAGAAACTAACACAACATTGTAAAGCAACTATACTCCAATAAAAATTAATTTTAAAAAAAAGAAATAAGTAAAATAAACACTGTTTTATTCAGTAAACAGTTCAATCAACATAGCTCCAAATCGAGTCAGACTGCAAGTCTGACACTTAATTGAATTATTTGGACATGTTACTATCAGAAGCATCCAATCTCACTCCCATGATAGGAGGCAGTTGAGCATGTACCACTCTGATTTCTCTGACTTTGCAGGTTAAACCTGCTGAGGGTCTGGGTCTCTTCCCCGTTGCCATCTCACTCCCATCCAAGATGAAGAAGGGAATAGAAGGGTGAGCTATACAGACTAAATATTGAGTGTATTGCTCCATTCCCCAAGTCTGTCCCCTTCTTTTAGTAGGAACCCTGCTGTAGAAGTAATTGTCAGCTTAGAGCACGGGTCGGCAAACTCTTCCTGTGAAGGGCCAGATGAAAAGCATTTTTAGCTTTTCAGGCCATAGGGTGCCTGTCTCAACTACTCACCTCTGCTGCTGGAGCACAGAGCAGCCTCAGACAATACTTAAACGTGTGTAGCTATGTTCCAACACAACTTTATTTACAAAAACGGACAGCAAGCCAGATCACTGTTTGCCAACTCCTGATCTAGAGAACTCTGCTTCTCTGCTTTTCCTTATTTTATCAAGGATATATTCTATTTTATAGCTCTGTAACTCAACACTTTTTTTATATACAGTGTTGCCTAATTCTGTTTTATCTTGCCATTGCTGTTTTAATTGGTTCTACCATTTATCTTTCTAATCATAAAGCTTCTAGGGGCTACTCCAGTTTCCCTTCTTTTTTTTACCTTTACCACAACCCAAATTTCCCCAGCCATCATCAGCTGGTGAGTACAATTGATACATGGGCTGTAATGCCTGTATTAATTAGTTATTGCTGTATAACAAAGCACCCCAAAACTCAGTGGCTTAAAAACAACTACTATTATTTTTCCTGAGTCTTTGGGTCATATAATTATCTTGCCTTTTTAGTACTTGTTATTCCAAATGAATTGATAAAATTATTGTAATTCCCCCCCTAAAAAATTCATTGAGCTTTTAATTGACTCAAAATCATGAATTTTAGGAAAACTGACATTTTTATGCTATTAAGCCTTTTCACCTGGGACCAAGGTATACTGTTCCACTTTTTTAGACCTTGCTTTTATGTCTTTTCATAAAATTTTACAGTTTTACTCAAGTAGACCGTTTCTTTTCTTCTTAATGCTGTTCCTAAGTATCTGACAGGTTGTGTGACTGTCATTGTTGGGACATTGTTGGTTTACAAACTTAGGAATTTCCCCAGTGAAATCTGAAAACAGCTCCTGAACACAGAGGGCAGGGAGCAAAGAAAGCAGCAGCCACTCCAGATGCCTAGGCAGCAGTTTTAATAAGCAAGGGAAACTTACAAGGCTTGTCTCCTAAGGCTGCAAAATGAGTACATCTCCACACCCACCCGTCAGAATCTTGAGCGTGTATAGCAGCCTTAACAGGGTTCAGCCCCGCGTACCATCCAGATGGTCTCAACAACACATTATCTCTCAAGGCTGCATCCTTGAAAGGGCTCTGGCTGTGGGAATGGTGAGCGGAATGTACATTCCAAGGATGGAGAGGGATGAGGAATCTCTGATTGCCTGCGTCCAGTTCGCAGGTCAACTGGCAGTCATGTCCTTTTGATGACCCCTGCAACAGACATTTTCACTTGTAGTCAATGATTGTTAATACAGATTTTAATTTTTGCACATTTATGTGACTTTTGTTTTTGCACGTTTCTCTTATACTCAACCTCTATCAAAGTTAACTTTTAATGTTAATTTCTCTTCTAACAAAATTATATTGTTAATTTCTACTGCAATTCTTTGAAAAAAATTTTTCTTCTCCTTTCTTAATATTTCTTACAATGCCAGTTACTGTTATAAGCATTAACCAAAATAATACATGTAAAGCACTTAGCACAGTGTCTGGCAAATAAAATAGTAAGCACTTAGCAAATGTTAGCTATTATGATGATTTTGATTATTCAAGATAAATTTAAATTTTATGCTATTGTTTACTCATTATCCTACTCTTAGCTATGAGATCTTTTGACTATATAAACAGGAAAAAAAAAATCCCTGTGTGGAAAACTCTGAGAAACAGTATACTATTTTGTATTTCATATTCCTAATACCTTTAATTCCTGTTATGTCCATAGAAGATACAAATAATTTTCTAGTACATGAAACACCACTTACAGTTCAATTCTAAAAGTTAAATATATTTAAGATTTTATGCTTTGATCAGAGGTGTCAACAAGCTGAACTTTTAAATGAAAAGTATAACACTTGTGAAATGCAGCTTTAATATAGGTAATGACCACAATAATTAAGGCAGGCCTTCTTCAGTAAACTTAATGTTGAGAATAAACTACCTTTCTAATCTTGATCTTCCTCTCGATGATGCTTTCCCAAAGGACTATCATTTTTTCACAGGATTCGTCTATGCTTGCTTTAGGCAAATGTGTATATTTTTCTGCTTTTTCTCTTTGCAAAAATGTACTAGTTTTCTTAATCTAGAAAACACAGGAGAAGTTGGACACAGGGAAAAATTGAGGGGAAAGTATGGCTGAAACAGGGATACTGTGTCTGCCTTTAGATTTGTATCTAACATATACCTGTATTTAGTCACTTTGCTCAGTGGGCTAGAGAATGGTTTTATGAAGCAAAGATTACAAGGTATAGTCTCATAAATATTGATATCACTGTGTTTCCTGGCCAAAAGACTACATCTTTAAATAAAATAATAATAATAAAGGAGCAGTGCTTTACAAGCATTACCTCATATAATTCCTGACTATAACCTTTGGTCCACAGATAAGGAAATCAAGGCCTCATGAAGCTGAAGGTCACATAATCAACAAGGAATTGGTCAAGTTTGACTTCAGAGCCTGAATTCTTAACCACAAAACTATACTCTCTCTTTTACACTTGTGCTTCTGTTTAAGTCTAAATGGCTCCTAAATAAACTTTTTTTATTCAAAACTCTGATTGCAAATGCCTACTAGAATTGCCCACAACGTATCAAAAGTCATATTGCTATAACTGCACCTATGTACGACATATAGATCACACAAAATAGCACTAGCCACACACTGAGGTTCAAAGTCATTCGGGGCAGGCTCTGGGCAGCCAGGTGGTGAACCAGTCATGGGTCAGACAGAACTCAGTCTCTCCTTCGCTTGGCTTTTTTTTTCTTGAGGACCTGATTGTGCAGCAAGGCCCCAGTTTACTTTTAACAGATAATTACTTTCTCTTGGGCAATAGAAGCGGTTATGCTCTCCGAGAGAACAGACACTTTTCAAAGAGGACAAGCCAGAGCTGTTGGAAGAAAAGCAGAGAGGGAGTCGGTGTTCTAATTCATTTCAGTGGAGAGGTTTTCCTGTTCTTTTCCTTTTTTAAATTGAAGTATAGTTGATTTACAATTTTCAGGTGTACAGCAAAGTAATTCAGTTTTACACACCTATATCTGTATTTTTTTTTCAATTTTCCAGATTCTTTTCCATTAGAGATTATTATAAGATATTGAATGTAGTTCCCTGTGCTATACAGTAGGTCCTTGCTGTTTACCTATTTTATATATAGGAGAGTGTATCTGTTAATCCCAGATTCCCAATTTATTCCCCCCCCCTTCCTCTTTGGTAACCGTAATTTCTTTTCCTAACAAAGGCAGATCATTATAGATGCTCAGTGCTGATGCAGGTCTGGGAAATAAAGGTCCATGATGAAATTTTTCATGTTTCTAATTTCAGTTCTTCAAATCTAGGCCCTAAACTCTAGTGCCATTTTCCTGAGGATCTGTTGAAACAGGAAGTTAGGAAAAAGAGGTTCCAATCTCAACACACCCCTGGCTCAATTATAGTCCTCAAGTACTTACCTTTAGGGAGGCCAGCTTTTACCTTAGTCCAGAAAAGACTGACCGAGAGTTAGGAGGGCAGAATGTGTTTTGCACAACTTACATATAATTATATTCAGGTCAAGACTGTGTGGAGGAGGAAATGGAATCCGCAGAAATACAAAGAGGCTTATAGGCCCTCTAAGAAATAGAGCCCACACATAAAAGCAGCCCGGTCGGCACATACTTCCTTACCTTGTGAGCCAACTCACCCCTGGATACATACGTGCTAATAAAAATCTACCATATGTGGGAAGCATGACTTCTGAATTTTTCCTGATAAGGTATTTAAATGCTAACTTCCAAGATATGGACATAATTGTTCCCCTCTTGGATGGAAATGAAACTTAAATACGTGGTCTTATCAGAGTGGAATACAGAATTGACAGATTTAAAACATTATATTTCTGCCAAAACATTTCTGCACTTTCTTTTCCTCCTTCTTTTTTTTAAAAATAATTCTTTTTCCATTCATTTTTCCAGCTGATGGATAGATAAAAATGGCATTCAGATTTCCAACACCACTTGGCAGTAGAGGTTTGGTGTAAGGGGTAAAGGTTTATAAAGATTGGTTTGGGGTCATTTTTATGAGCTGGGAAAGAAAAATAAAATTTCTACATATTTCCTATTTGTAGATTAAAGACACACATACCAACCTGTGGACTGGTAGAAATCACTGGGTACTTTTATTTTCTTCTCCGTCTCTCTAAAACACACAAGTGGGTGGCCAATCCCAAGAGCAGAGGGGCTTAGAATCATGTTCTTATCATGTCCCACTCCGGTGGGTTGAGGACAAGGGGCACTATGGGACTAAGAAAGGACAATTACGTGACAGAACACAAAGCTCCTTTTTCGATCACATTTCACCCTGATGCTGTTGATTTCTGTTGTAAACGTTCTCAGCTTGATTTTATGAGTATATTTTTGTAATTTTAGAAGGATAAGTTTTCTGAGTGCTAAGTATTAAAATTTTTTCTCTATACTTAAACTTTTAAAATATGCTAACAGGGACTTCCCTGGTGGCACAGTGGTTAAGAATCTGCCTGCCAATGCAGGGGACACGGGTTCGAGCCCCGGTCCGGGAAGATCCCACATGCCGCGGAGCAACTAAGCCCGTGAGCCACAACTACTGAGCCTGCGCTCTAGAGCCTGCGAGCCACAACTACTGAGCCCACGTGCCACAACTACTGAAGCCCACGTGCCTAAAGCCCATGCTCTACAACAAGAGAAGCCACCGCAATGAGAAGCCCGCGCAATGAAGAGTAGCCCCCGCTCACGGCAACTAGAGAAAGCCCTCGCGCAGCAACGAAGACCCAACGCAGCCAAAAATAAATTTTAAAATAAATAAAATATGCTAACAGTAAAAATCACCTTGAATTTAGCAGTATCATGATTTTAATGTGAAGTATACATTTTTTCACATCACCTGTTACAATCGGGTTCTTGGCAAACGAGAAACTCTAGATAATTTAGGCAGCAAAGGAATATATGGAGAGGCTCTTGGGTCTCTTACAGAATTGATGGAAAATGCAAAAGAATGAGGCTTGGAAAATGGTCAGGAACGAAAGGAGGTGAGTGGCAGAGGACTCAGCCAAAGTCATGCCCTGGAATATTCAAGATAGGGTACTACTTTTGCACAGGAGACCCCCACTGCCATGAGCACCACCACCACTGCGCCCAGAATCTTGAGTGCCGCTGCCACCATGAAACCACGACTCATTCTGTCCTTACAACTTTGCATCATTCCTACACATTCAACACTTCAGGTTGGAGTTTCTGAATTAGCTGAGCTGAAGCGCTATGTCACACCTTAGCTGTCTGTGGTTGGAGAGCCGCTCTGCAATCTTTCAACCTCTCTATATACATAAAAATTGAAGATGTATACAAGATTTATATAAAGGAGATCTCCCTAAAAGAGATCTAGATAATGTGTAACCAAAAAATTCATATCAACTATCACCTCTAATTCTTCCCATCAACATACGCATTCATATACTTTTTACATTGTCCACTAATGAATATTTTCATTCAGTATCCACTAGTGAGTAAATCCATCCACTAGAAACTTTTACTCATATTCTCCATTTTTTTTCTATTTATCAACTTTCTAATTGATTCCCTCAGTGATCTGCTTTTACTTTGTTTTTCCTTCTATTTCTTTTCCTAGTGGTATTTTATTCCCATTTGCATTAATGACAATACACTCTCTCTGTGTATAATCTGCCATGTCTTTGTAGTGCTGAATTTTCAAGGCCAGATCACGCAAGATTATTTCATCATAGGAAATACGACTGCAAATCAAAAATGCTGGCATCTCAACCAAAATTAAATATCCAGCCCCTAAATAAGCATCTCCTCTTGAATATTGTACTTGAGGATATACTACAAAAGCAAACTTGATATGCTGCCCGCCCCCTGCCATGAACTAACCTCCCTCTATCATGTCTCTGTTACTAGTACCACCATCTTAGGTATTTAAGAATATTAGAGAGATATTTGGGGAAACAGGTTGAGCTTTTGGATGGAATGAGAATGCATTATTATTTTCCCACTTAAAAATTCACTATGAAACAGTGCTTGGAACTAATTATTATCAATAGATTCCAGTAATGAAAGATGCCTGACGCCTGTATTTTCCCTTCCCCATGAGAAACTTCTTCACAAGAAGGATAAGGTATGTGTAAACAAAACAATATTTTTAAAAAGTCACATAAATAAGCCAAAAAGTTTAATTTTATTGAATAAAGTTCATTCAGGGCTTACATAGATATTAATATACTTTAGATTATAACAGCTGAGAGATCAATAGCTGATGGGAAGGAAGGAAGAAAGCAGTTTGTACTTTCAATGTAGAAAAGAAAATCTAAATGCTACAGAGGTCTTGTAAAATTCCCAAAACAAGGTCTAGCCAAGTTTATTGTTTAGTGGATTTTTTTCTTTTTTCAAGAGATGAAAAGTGAGATTCAATGTGTATACTATTGGTTACAATTGATATGACAGCTTGAAAAATAATGAGACAGAAGCATAAATATAATACAAAAAGACTGTATGGAAGGAATATTTAACTATAGTAAGTGGAAAAGATACATTAAAACCAGGAGTGTGTTACACTAGTTCAGAACAGAACTCATAAGGCAGACCAAAACTGATGCTAGTTAAGGAAAAGGGTCTGTTTTTAGGAAGCATGTGCATACAGATACCACCACAAAGAAATGCCAACAGTAACTACATGGTCCCCTCTTGTTACTCAGTGAGGTGTCAAAGGTGAAATGACTGGGTTAACAGCTTAAGCTTTCTCCAAGGATTTGTAGTATTCCATCAGCACGGTCCAGGCCTTGGGAGCCATGAAACCTTCAGGAGGTTTCTGGCCTTCTCGGGCAAGTTTGCGCATTCGTGTTCCTGAAATAAATTCAAAGTCTTCATGGCTGAAAGGGAGAGAAAAAAGAAAAATATTTCACATTTTAAAAAACTTAGTTATAGTGAAATTTTAAAAAAACATTCGTTCCTTCTGTTCATGGAAGACAAGCTTAATGAAAAAAATATCTGGATGAAATGTACTACTTATGAATATCAACCTGATTTTAAGTTTGTCATTGAGCAAAAAACACCACATTATCAAAACTTACCCAAAAAAACCAACAAAAAAACAATAATGATCCCTCAGGTTGCCCTTTTATAGACATACCCATTTCCCTCCCTCCTCCCCAACCCCTGGCAACTAATAATTTAGAAATTTTTTTAGAAAAACATCTAATTTAGATGCACATATTGAAAACTTTTTAGGAAGTCTGAATCTGGAAAGCTAAATGCATTTTGGAACATTAAGAGAAAAACTGGAACTTAAAAAATAACAACAGCACGTAAGTAGCAATAATTAATATTATTCCATTGATAAGCTATTACACAAAGGTAGTGTTAGTTCTTTTCACCTTCACACCTACAAAAACACACAAAAGCCCTTAGACCATTAAGCACAGAGCACCTATGGCTATGACACATACTGTCTATTGGTAATTTCAACCTCTTCCCTCAAACAAGGGAACCGACTAGATAGCAGACCCAAGAACAGAGCAAGAGTTCTGGGTCACTCAAGTCACCAGATCACATCCCCTGTTTACTCCTAGTCAGCGACTGTATGTTCCATCCCCACTTTGCTATTTGTGGAGTTAATCTGAGAATTGAGTGAAACCATAAACTGCAAATGCCCCTTGTTTCTAGAGGTATGCCAGGTATGTTTTAACTAATAATCACACTTCTAGGAATCTACGTAAAGGAAATAATCAGAGATGCCAGCAAACATTATGCATAAAGATAGCTGTCTGAAAACTGTTTTATGATAGTTAAAATGTTGTAAATAATCTAACAGTTGAAGGTCTAAGTAAACTGTGGTACAGTCCTGAGCAGAATTACATAGTCATTAAAGTATAAAGATTGGATAAAATGTTCACGATGTAATAATGGGAAGTGAAATAATCAGGACGCAAAACTTTATATACAATACCAATGCAATTCTGTTAAAATAAGGGGGTGCGGGGAGGAGAAGATCATAAAGAAATACACCCAAACGTTAATAGTGGTTATTTCTATGAAGTGGTATCACAGGTGCTTTTAGTTTTGTCATGATGTTTTCTGCAGTTTTCTACAATGATGATTTATATTATCAATATCAAAATAAAATTTTAAATAATATATTATCAATAAGAGCTTATTTTTAAAATCTCTATCCAAAAGTGATTTAAATAATTTTAAATAATGTGACCTTTAACTGATCTGAAACCTCAATCATTTAGAACACTGCCCTGATGAGAGCAGATAAACAGGATGCTGACATAGCATTACACTCCCTATTCTGGCCCAACAGGAGTTACAATGGCTATTAATTCACCCCTAAATGACAGACATCAGCAGTAAACAGTATATCTGAACAGTGCTGGGACATACAGCATATTCAGTAAATAATGACCAGTGATCAAGTACTTTATTAGCTTTCTAACTAGGAACTCAGTAAATATTTGGTGAAATACGAAAGAATGAAAAGGTATGTGTACAGAAAATTTTTATTCAATATAGAACCATTTAGAGTCTTATACAAGTCACTACTCTCCATCCTCTGGCCAAAAAAGGGTAAGAAAGGGTTTCTGATTGCTGTGGTTCATCTGAGCTCCTTATATATTCCTTTTCCTCTAAATCTGGACTATTCACACTAGAGGTTTCTACATGCCCTTCATGACCTCTTCAATAGTCATCTTCCGATCTAGCTTCTCTCTTGACCTTGCTCACCTTCACTTTATTTGGGGGAACCTGGTTCACTTAGTCTATCTATGAGCTCTTGGGTTGTCCACTTGGTAGGACTGAGCTCCAGACCAAGGAAGAATTATTGTGATTTCCTCATGGTCCAGTGTGCCCCAGTTTCTGGCCTCTCCTGCTTTTCTAATTTGCACTGTCTGTGTGCTCAATGACCCGACTGCTCACTGGTCTTCTGAACGTTGGACTTGGTTATATTATCACCAGCCTCTACGTATCTTGCATCTGGCCTGTCCTTAGGCCTGCCCACTACTGTTAGTTCCTAAGATCAACTTGACTCTTGGTCCTGGATCTAGGTTTCCCTCTCATATTTGCTGCTGTCCCTAATTCTGGCCTTTCCAACTCCCCAGTGAGGTACCCAGACTTTAATGAATGTCCTACCCCACTCTGAAACACCTAAGAGTCTGAGAGTTTTATTCTGGAATGCTACACATACAGGATAAGAATATTAAAAAGTGGGCTTCCGTGGTGGCACAGTGGTTGGGAGTCCGCCTGCCGATGCAGGGGACACGGGTTCGTGCCCCAGTCAGGGAAGATCCCACATGCCGCGGAGCGGCTGGGCCCGTGAGCCATGGCCGCTGAGCCTGCGCGTCTGGAGCCTGTGCTCCGCAACGGGAGAGGTCACAACAGTGGGAGGCCCGCGTACAGCAAAAAAAAAAAAAAAAAAAAGTGTAACTCATTTAATCAGCCACAGGAAAATCAACGTTAATGCTTTATAATCCCATCTCTTGCTATTAAGCAGAAGTCAGTACTTCTTTAACTCAGGCATGTGACACCTTCCCCTAGTCACCTGTCCGCTCTTCTATTCCCTGCACTACCAGAAAGACAGGAAGATATACATTCAACTCGATATTTCAACAGCTCTCATCTTCTTAGGTAAAACATCTTTTAAATGTCTGCTCACATTTTCAAAGATGACCGAAGAAAAGGGAAGTTTAACAGATATTGCTCCAAAGCAAGATGGATTCAAGTAGTTTAAATCTAGGGAGTATCTCCCACTTCTATCATGTGTTCAATGTGAAAGGAAAGTCAAATCTACTATAATAAACTGGCCCATGCAGATGTGTTGGTTACAATAGTTCAAATATGAAGTAAGCTATCATCTTTCTCTTACATAAATGACTACAAACTTAAGGGGAGAAAAAGAATTGACTGCATGTGAGATGGGCCTAGGAAAAAAGCAAGACTATAGAGGAGATTTCCAAAAAATTCAGGAAAGGTTGATAAATTTTTAAATTTATCAACACTAAAATGAAAACCCAGTTTGAGAAAATGGATAAGCTCTCCAAGAAAGAAGACTTGCCAAAAGGGAAAGCATTTGTCGAAAGAGTAAGAAGAAAACCAAGATGATTATATGCAGGTCATGGAAAAAGAAAAAATTTTAATGTAAAGGCCACAGAGGGGCTAAGGAAGATGACCATGGGGGGCGGAAAAATCCACTGGATAAACGCATCAGAATTTAAATTTTCTTTAATCAAGGAGTTTCAGTGGATGATGAAGGAAAGAGATGGAGGGGTAAAGTGGCGGAGACACACAGTGGAGAAAAGATTTTCTTTTTTTTTTTTTTACAAGAAAAGGGAGGTCTTAGCATGTGTAGAGGCAGAAGAAAGTAGTGGCATAGAATGAGAAAAGGGAGGAGGATGAAAAGCCAGGAGAGGGTAACAGGAAAGAAATGAAAGACGGAGAAGTCTGGGATGAAGAACACACAGAAAGGAGCTCTGACAAGGAGGGTGAAAAGTGAAGGAAAGAAGAAATAGTGATGACGTGGAGTTAGAAAAAGATGAGGGGGTTAATGCAAGATGGTCTCAACCTTCTCAATAAAAATGTAAGGTTGTCTCCTGTGGGTAAACAGAACCTGTGTGGGAATGAACTGATAACAGGATCCATCAACACAGTTTGGTGACTATCTCTAGGCTAGAGAGGTTACCCCTCAGGGCAGGGCTCAGCAAAGCCGCATCTGGAGAGGAAGTCAAGGGTGTGGAGGGGTCCAGATCTCTCCAACTGCATCTAAAAAACCCTCATTCCAACCTGATGTAAAACTGGTTAGTTCAGCTGAGAACCATTTGACAAATATTGCTTGAATGTTTTAGTTCCTTAGGAGGGTCACTTATCAGTTCCCTAAATAAGTGTCATTAAGGAAAATTGTGACCGTAGATCTTTCTGGCCATGTCAATTTAAAATTTTGAATTCAGAAAGGAAACCCTGTGTCCCATGCATAAAGTACCTGTTCCTGATGGGGCAATGAAAAAGAAATGAGGGAGCAGCTTGTAGAATGACTCTGTCCTGACTTTGTGATTAAAAGGAAAAAGCCAGACCAATTAAAGTCCTTTCTTTCCTCACAATGCCAAACAGTCTGAAATCCAGAAGTCGGCTTGCATTCCTTCTGAAATTGAATTTTAAAACCAAAGTCCCTGGGTACCTCTTTTCCTGATGCTATTTCACACTCTATCTGCCCCGCGTGCCACAAGCATTTCTTCATCACGTGAAACGGGAGTTTCTGCTGCCACATGATGGTGGTTCCGCTCCACCCCGGCTACGGAAAACATTTATTTCCCTCTGCCTCAGACTTGTATTTCTATCCCTCACATGAGGATTTTATTTTTTTATCAGAAGTCAGGTGCAAGGACTTGACACTAGAGTCACTATCTGTAATCTAATCACAGTTTTCACAATTACATCTTTAAATGGATAGCATTTTGCAGAAAAAAATAAACCAAGTAAAAACTGAGGCATTTGGGGAATGCTCTAAAACGAGCTCTGAACTTCTTTACCTGTGAGTAATCGGGAACCTGGCAGAAGCAGGAAAGGCTACTAAACCTTAGGCTTTCACTACAAAGCAATTCTAGCTAGTCCATCAATTACACTCGTTAACCCATCCCCAGGGCACCTGAAAAAGGAAATGCAAGTCTGCTTTTTTTTTCTTCCCTTTTCAAAACCACTTGGTCACAGATTCTTACAATCCACAGCTGACAGAACACCTCCTCTTAAAACACACACACCAAAAAACAAAACAAAACAAAAACAACTGAAGGGGAAGGGGTTAGAACGCAAGGACAGAAAAAGCACACCCCTGTGGGTCCAGCATCTTGTCCCATGTGGGACACACAACTACATATGGCCAGCATCTTGACCAACTGCAAAGTACAACAGCTCTTGGCCACTTGTTGAAGATTTTACTTCTTTACAAATATCTGCTGTCTCTCGGTTCACATATGTGGCCATCAGAGCCACCAGCACAAGCTGTCAGACAAGAAGCTGGGGTCAGCCCAGGGGCCTTCAATTTTATCTTTCAAAAGTTCATATTGGGCTTCCCTGGTGGCGCAGTGGTTGAGAGTCCGCCTGCCGATGCAGGGGACACGGGTTCGTGCCCCAGTCCGGGAAGATCCCACATGCCGCGGAGCGGCTGGGCCCGTGAGCCATGGCCGCTGAGCCTGCGCATCTGGAGCCTGTGCTCCGCAAAGGGAGAGGCCACAACAGTGAGAGGCCCGCGTACCACAAAAAAAAAAAAAAAAAAAAAAAAAAAAAGTTCATATTCAATTAGACCAGCTTTTTAAAAAATACTAATTAGATGATAAGCAATCAGAGACGCAAAGGGGAGCTTCTTCTCTGATAGAACTAAAAATAATGGTAGTAACTTATAAGTGAATCTAATTAACTATTTGGGGGCCAACTACCTTTCATTTAACTCGAAAGAAACTCATATGTAATACAGTATACATAAAAACACTAAGAATTCTCTTCAAATACAAATCATCTGTTCAAAACCAGATAATTAGTTATTTATGGCTTTCTTTCCAGGAGCCAAAAAGCATGGCATCATGCATGACAAATTTAACCATTTTTGTTTCCAAACCAAAGACCAACTGAAATACATGAAAAATTTAATTGTCTCGAACTAATTTATCAAAATCCTTAATTCATCATGTTTTCCTCCCCTCAAAAATCTTATAAATAAAAGCTAGAGAACAGCTCCTATCAGACATTCAGTCAAACAAGAAGTTTCCAGGGAAGCCTACTCATCTTTCTTCCAATCCCCCTGTTGCAAGCTACCTAAACCTAAACCATCATTTCATTCATTCTTGCCTGCACTAATGCACACCTTCACGCTGACTTCCCTCCCATCTTTCTCTTTTCTATACTGCTAGGTCATTTCTATACTTTTATGTGCCGTGTAGTAGTTTCAAACTTGTTTTTGTTCTAATAAACACGGCAAGTATAGTTACTTTGTAATCCATGTCTGGTAATTCTAGTATGTGAAGTTTCTGCAGGTCTGCTTGTGCCAACTGTAGTTTCCCTTTTTTTTTTTTTCCTTGCTTTGGTGCTATGTTTCCTTGTATTTTATCATTTTTTACTTAAGCTGTTCATTACGCTTGTATAATTATTTGTGGGAATAAACTGAGGTCTAGGACACAGGAGTAATGCTCTAGCGACAGTCTACATTTGCTTCTGCTGAATATTTAGAAGCATGCCCAGTTAAGAACCACCAAAAACTAATTTCATGGCTTGAGGGCTTTTTGGTTGTTTATCTGTTTTGTTTTGATACAACCCGGGTAGTATGAGTTTGGCCCATGTGAACAGTTCTGAGCTTTGAAGCCTAAAGCTCAGGGCTGTGCTCAGTCTCCTGGGGTAGGGGAATGGGTGGGGTTCACTTCAGATTCTCTCTTAACTACCTAAGGTGGGAGGGAGCATCAGCTTAATGGGAGTGTCTCCTGTTGGGACTCCCCACCTCGGTCAAGACCATGGAAATCAACACTCAAATTTGCTAGGTCAACCAGGACAAAAGCAACTTCAACACTCAACTTACCTGAAGTTCTAACCTGCATTTAGTGGCTTCCCTCACAGTTCTTATCATCTTATCAGCACCACAATACTTTTATGAAAACGTTTTCCGTTATCCAGAATTTTTAGTTCATTTCTCAGGAGAATCAACCTGTATAATCCAACTTACCTAATTACCAAAAACCTGAACTTCCCAATATTTAATGTACATGGTAACCACACACTATCTTTTCAAAATCTATTCCAGTGTGTACCTTTCAAAGAACTGCCTTATCTAGTCCCCGTTTCATCCTCCTCCTTTCACTCTCTTTTCCAGCCCACCCTGGCCTTCTTCCCAAACCCTCTGAGTCTATCTCACCTCAGCACCTTTGCATGCACTTATCCCTCTGTCCAGAATGCTATTACCTCCTTCTTTACCAAGGGAATGCCTAACTCATCTTTTGGAGCTCAGCTCAAATGTCTCTTGCTCCAGGAACCCATCCCTGATAACCCAGACTTGGTTACACAAGTGCTAGCAGAGCTTCCCACAAGTCTTCTGCAAAGCACATGCCATCCTTAAGTGGTTTACTGTCTGTCTTCTCTAGAATGTAAGTCCTATGAAGGCAACAACAATATCTGCTTGTTTCCAACCACAGTGCCCACATTTAGCAATGACATGTACATAGTAAAGACTCAACAAATAGTTAATAAATGAATAAAGCATAGCAAAGTTGGAAAGTTTTATACTAATTTCAATGTAACATGTTGACTTTAAAACAAGACACAGCATATATAAAATATATAATTTGACTCTCAAAAATATACATGGTATTATGTCCCTAATTATGATTAAAATGTATAGTAAGAAAAGACAATGCAATAGATTTTAAATTAGACCTTATCAGTTAATGGTTATGCAATAACCCCCTGCAATAAAATATGTGCAAAATCTACAAACACAGGACAAGATTCATTGGCAAGTTCATGCAGTTACAGTCAGACTTCTACAAGTTTTTAAAAGAAACATCAAAATTAATAAAAACAAAGCACGTTATAAATGAATGGAAAAGACAGTTCCCCAGTACTCTAACAGAAATATTTATGTATGGCAAAGACTACATAGCAAGAAAGAAAAAGAAAAGAATTCACACAAGAAATATTTCAGGGGTCAATATGACAAGACCTGGATGTGAAGAGTGAGGTGGAAGGATAAAGGACTTCAAGATTCTACACAACGGGGAGAACAAGTAACTAAGGAAATTTAGGACTTGGAGATATATGAGGGGAAAGGTAAAGTTGCTTCTGGGCATTTTAAATAATAACAAGAAATCTAAGCAGAAAACACCCATTAGCGTGGTAGATAGAATTCTAAGATGGCCTTCATGACCTTCACCCCATGGTGTTACTACCATGATATGTCCTTATATGGCAAAAGGAATTTTGCAGATGCCATTAAAGTTGCTAATCAATTGATCTAAAATAGTGAAATTATCTGAGTGGGCCTAACCTAATCACTAAAGCTCTCTAAAAGCAAATATTCTCAGATGACAGCAGTAGTCAGAGATTTGAAGCCTGAGAGGGATTTGACCTGAGGGAAGTTCTACTGCTGAGATGAGGGGGCCCACAAGGAAGACTCTCAACGTGGCTTCTAGCTGCAGAGAGCAATTCCCCCGCACTGTGATAGCCAGTAAGAAGATGGGGGAGCTCAGTCCTAAACCCGTAAGGAACTGAATTCTGCCAACAAGGGTCATCTTGGAAGTTGATTCTTTTCAGAGCCTTCAGATAAGAGCCCAGCCTGGCCAGAGTCCAGCCTGGCCCACCCAGACTTCTGACCTAAGGAACTGTGAGGTAAGAAATGAGTCATGTTTTAAGCCACTAAATTTGTGTCAATTTGTTACACAGCAATAGAAAACTAACATAATTAGCAACTTGGAAACACTGAGGAATAGCTTTAAGAGTCACCACACAGAAACCACTAGAACAGATGAGCTTTCCTGTAGAAAGTAAATAAAAGAAGTTAAGAATACATGAGAAAAGCCTTGAAGGACGCCTCTAAGTAGAATGCTTTTAAAAAATGACACTAATAGGGCTTCCCTGGTGGCGCAGTGGTTGAGAGTCCGCCTGCCGATGCAGGGGACATGGGTTTGTGCCCCGGTCCGGGAAGATCCCACATGCCATGGAGCGGCTGGGCCCGTAAGCCATGGCTGCTGAGCCTGCGCGTCCGGAGCCTGTGCTCCGCAACGGGAGAGGCCACAACAGTGAGAGGCCCACACGACACAAAAAAAAAAAACCAAAAAAAAGACACTAATAGTACATGATTTAAGGTATACTCTAGCATTAAAAAGTATGAAAGAAGTACTCTACTGATAACATGGAAATAACCAGACAGCAAACATTTATGTCCACCTGTCCCTTCACTGACCCATTTCCACCAGGCACTCTCACTCATGTGCACTCTCTTTTTGGTGAGTTGCTACTTCAATAATCTCAACCTAAATTTTGCATTTATCTATCCAAATACAAAGAAGATTTACTGCATAAAGGAGAAAAAAATAGAAATAGCTGAATTATCTCTAAGAGTTTGTAATATCTGAAAGAATGGGCTTTAATCTTGTACTCCTAAAACTATATTTCCTTGAGTCATTATTACAGCTAATATGAACCTACTTAACTTCCTAAGTATAAACAGATGATTTTTATCATAATTCTTATCAATAATATCTTGCCTGTAATCTTGATGAAGTTTGTTTCTTTCTCCCTAAGCCTTACCTTACACTGCTATTTAATCAAATCAAAAGCTACAAAATCATTAATTACATAAAATCTGGCATTGAATAACATCCATTAATCAAACATAAGACAACCTCATATGTGCATAATTAATAACTGTGTTTTCTCACTACATCAAAGACTATCGCCTTTCCACAAAATTTTAATCACTTTCCAACACACCCCATCAACTTAATTATATTTGAACATAAATATAAAAAAATTAGAAAACTAAGGCAGTTTTAAAGCTTCCCAAGTTACAATTTATAAAGATTTGGTAACTCAAAAAAAATTCCAAGAAAATGAGCCAGTTATGCAACTAATATAGAATTCATCACTGGAAAATCTTATGAGAACTGATGTAATTATTTAGCTTTTGAATGATTAAAAGAGAGACTTAAAGAAATATTACACAGATTTAACAAAACATGAAAGTTATCAAGGGTTTCCCAGCACATCATTCAGCTACATACAGATGGGTTCTAGGATCCTGTGTGTAATTAAATCAGCTGATCACGCAAAGAAACCACAGGAAGGAAACACAGCGGCACAAGAAGTGTAAAAGAAAAGCTCAACTCTATTTAGTTTTGCTTCCTTAACTCATCAAAATGGAAACTCACCTAAGTTTTAAGCATTTGGCCACTAGCAGAACAATTCTATTTCTCACCCCTCACTCTATAACTGATTAATCGTTACTTTCAGAACAAGGTTATGCTCAAACATCTTGTACACAAAGTATACAAATAAATTGCATGCTGGGTGAGAAGTGAAGGGTTGCCCTGCCCAGGATTCCATCTCTGACACTATACAGTCTACAGATTTGTAGGAAGGCAAGGCTACCCTCTGTGGGGCGTGGCGGGGGGGGCTTTCAAAAGAACTGTCAATGGGTAATCCTCTCTCCAGACTAAGGAAATTAAAATCTCTGATGGTGGCCCTACATATTTTGAACCACAGAAGGACAGACCTATATTTTAAACTTTTTTATTTTCCTTAACATTTAATTTGTACTTTCAATCACCTTTTGCAGTAATATAGTTCAAGGTTTACTCTAATTGCTTTTTCTTTAAAGAAATTTTCTTTAAGCTTGTAAGGCATCTCTTTGGTCCACTTACAGCTCTCAGCACATCACTTTTATAGCTGCACTTTTTTTTAGACAGTGAAATTGTAGAATGTGTGTATGTATGTATATAAGTATATATATATAGACATACATAAACACATTTATTTTTAGGGCAAAACAAAAGACGCCACGATTTAGAGCTATTTCTAGGTATTGGCAAACCCTGATTTTGTACAAGGGTAAAAATATTCTGGTTTATTGCAAATTCTTCTCATGGTGTGGTTCTGAAGTATACTGTAACCTGGGCCACAACTTGGATCTTCAGAAAATAATAGTCTCGAGTGGCCACACCAAGGCTATTGGGAACAGTCAGGAGTTCTTTCATATTTCCCCAAACCAGCTATCCAATAAGCCTTTTCCGTTCATTGACTCATAAGGTTTTCCTGTATATTGCTACAGTCCATCACTCAGAGAAGACTGCTATCATCTAAAATTATGCATTTTCTCCAGAATTATTATCCTTAAACGAGAAGCCAACAAATCCCTCAAACTCCATTGTTAACAGCAGTATTTCTTTATCCAGATAACTTATCATTTAATTAAATGACACCAAATTTTATGTCCCTTTCAGAAGCAAGAGAATGTGTTGATTTTTAAAAAGTTTCTTTTTCCTTCTTGTCTGCACCATTACAAAAAAGACTACAACAAATGAGGACACAGGGTTAGGATCAGCGTTATTCCTGAATCGCAGTCAACTGCACAGTATCAAGGGAAAAAGGATGAGTGCTCTCAGATTAGAAGTTATTAGACTCAGTCAGTTTTTAATTAGCACCTGCCAGTAGAGGTGAACTGATAAAACATAAATTAAAAATAGAGCCAACCCTCTATATCCATGGTTTCCACATCCAAGGATTCAAACAACCTCTGATTGAAAACATCTGGAGGTAAGGGGAGAATTCCAGAAAGTTCCAAAATATAAACCTGTAAAACCAAGAGCGGGTTTTTTGAAAGGGTAAACAAAATCAACAAACCTCTAGCCGGGCTCACCAAGAAGAAAAGAGAGAGGACCCAAATAAACAAAATAAGAAATGAATGAGGAGAAATAACAACTGATGCCACAAAAACACAAAAGGCCAAAAATAAAACTTGAATTTATCATGGGCAGGCAACTACTTACATAGCATTTACAACTATTTACACAGCATTTATATTGTATTAGATATTATAAGTACTCTAGAGGTAATTTAAAGTAGAGAGGAGGATGTGTGTAGGTTACATACAAATACTATACACCATTTTATATAAGGGACTTGAGCAGCTGCAGATTTTGTTACCTGCGGGGGGTCCTGGAACCGATCCCCCCGCCCCAGATACTGAGAGGCAACTACTTACTGAACATGAATTGCAATTTATACTAAAAAAGCAGGGGTACTAAATAAGCGGATGTAATTTGTACTAAATAAGCATCAATCAACAAAGCATGAAGCACCTACTAATGTAAAAATAACTAGGAGCTACGATTCCCGGAAATGACTACAGGTTTTGAGCTGGAAGGGAATCAGCTCATCCACTGCCATCACTGTAGAGAGGAAGAAACAAGGCCAGAGGTGACACAGGAATCTCAAGTCACGCAGGAAGCACAGGGCTAGCACTCACACCTTCTGATTCTAGAGCCTCACACTGCCACTCTAAATTTACAGAGTGTACTAACTGCAGGCCTATCTCATTTATTGCACTTCATTTTGTAGCGCTTTTCACATATTGAAGGTTTGTGGCAACCCTGCATCAAGCAAGTCTGTTAGCGTCATTTTTCCAACAGCATTTGCTCACTTCGTGTCTCTGTGTCACAGTTTGGTAATTCTCACAATATTTCGAACTTTTTCATTATTATTATATTTGGTGATCTATAATCTTGGATGTTACTACTGCAATGGTTTTGGAGCGCCGTGAACCACGCCCGTATAAGATGGTGAACTTGATCAATAAATGTGTGTGTTCTGACTGCTCCACCAACTGGCAGTTCCCCAGTCTCTCGCCCTCTCCTTGGGCCTCCCTATTCTATTCCCTGAGACACAACAATATTGAAACTAGGTCTGTGAATAACCCTACAATGGCCTCTAAGTTTTCAAGTCAAAGGAAGAATTGCACGTGTCTCACTTTAAATCAAAAGCTAGAAATGATTAAGCTTATTAGTGAGGAAGGCATGTTGAAAAGCAAGACAGGCTGAAAGCTAGGCTTCTTGTGCCAAACAGCCGAGCTGTGAGTGCAAAGGAGAAGTTCTTGAAGGAAATTAAAAGTGCTGCTCCAGTGAATGCATGAATGACAGGAAAGCAAAACAAGCCTTATTGCTGATATGGAGAAAGTTTTACTGGTCTGCACAGATGATCAAACCAGCTACGACATTCCTTTAAGCCAAAGCCTAACCCAGAGCAAGGCCCTAACTCTCTTCAATTCTATGAAGGCTGAGAGACGTGAGGAAGTTTAAGAAGAAAAGTCTGAAGCCAGCAGAGGCTGGTTCATGAGATTTAAGGGAAAGCCACCTCCATAGCATACAAGTGCAAGGTGAAGCAGCAAGTGCTGGGGTAGAAGCTGCAGTAAATTATCCAGAAGAACCAGTTCAGATCATTAATGAAGGTGGCTACACTAAACAGCGGATTTTCCATGTAGATGAACAGCCTTCTCTTGGAAGATGATGCCACCTAGGACTTTCACAGCTAAAGAGAAGTCAATGCCTGGCTTCAAAGCTTCAAAGGACAGGCTCTCTTGTCCTTTGGCCTCTCTAATGCAGCTGGTGACTTTAAGTTGAAGCCAATGTTCATTTACCATTCCAAAAATCCTACTGTCTTCAAGAATGATGCTAAATCTACTCTGCCTGTGCTCTATAAATGGAACAACAAAGCCTGGATGACAGCACATCTGTTTACAACATGGTTTACTGAATATTTTAAGCCCACTGTTGAGACATACTGCTCAGAAAAAAAGATTCTTTTCAAAATATGACGACTCACTGACAATGCACCTGGTCACCGAAGAGCTCTGATTAAGATGTACAACGAGAGTAATGCTACATTTTCATGCCTGCTACCACAACATCCATTCTGTAGCCTGTGGATAAAAGACTAATTTCCACTTTCAAGTCTTCTTATTTAAGAAATACATTTCATAAGGCTATAGCTGCCATAGATAGTGATTCCTCTGATGGACATGGGCAAAGTCAACTGAAAACCTTCTAAAAAGGATTCGTCAGTCTAGATGCCATTAAGAACATTTGTGACTCCTGGGAAGAGGTCAAAATACCAACATTCACAGGAGTTTGGAAGAAGCTGATTCCAACACACATGGATGACTGGAGGGGTTCAAGGCTTCAGTGGAGGAAAAAACTGTAGATATGGTGGAAATAGCAAGAGAACTAGAATCAGAAGTGGAGCCTGAAGATGTGACTGAATTGCTGCAATCTCACAATAAAACAAACAGATGAAGAGTTGCTTCTAACGGATGAGCAAAGAAAGTGGTCTCCGGAGGTGGAATCTACTCCCAGTAAGATGCTGTACAGATTTTTAAATGACAACAAAGAATTTAGAATATTACACAAACTTTAGTTGATAAAAAGCAGCGGCAGAGTCTGCAAGGACAGACTCCAATTTTGAAAGAAGCTCTCTTGTGGTCAAATGCTATTAAGCAGTGTTGTGCGCTATCGAGAGACCGTTTGTGGAAGGAAGAAAGTTCACTGCTGTTCTGCTTTAAGAAATCACCACAGCCCCCCCCACTTCAGCAGCCACCATCCGATCAGTCAGCAGCCCTCAACACCTAGGCAAGACTCTCCACCAGCAAAAACATTACAACTCACCGAAGGCTCAGATAATAAAGTTTATTTTTTAGCAATAAATTATTTTTTAATTGAGGTATGTAAATTGTTTTTTTAGAAATACGGCTATTGCATACTTAATATACTACAGTATAGTGTAAACACAACTTGTATATGTACTAGGAAATCAATATATTTGTCTGACTTGCTTGTTTGAGATACTTGCTTTAATTACAGTGGTCTGAAACCGAACCCACAGTATCTCTGAGGTATGTCCGTACCGATATTATCTATAGAGAGCAATAAAAGTGTGTCAGTCAAAGGAAGATAGATGCATGCTCAATACGACCAATAATTCGTATTAAAAGGCTGTTATTTTTTTGCTCCTTCTAAGATCTTTGAAGAAAGAAGTTGCACTCTCAGTGGTCAAGAGCACAGGCTCTGGAGCCATACTGCTTGAGTTCAAGTGCTGAGCTGCCATTTACTGGCTCTGTGACCTTATGCAAGTTATTTGAACTTTGTAGCCCTCAGCTTACTACCAACCTACAAAAGGGGGATAATAATTGCACCTACAGCACAGGATTATTATGGGGTATTAATTACAGGTATTAATACCTGTAAAGCAATTATGACAGTGCCCGTTCACCCAACGATTATACAAACATTAGTTAAACTCACTCTCATTACATAGATCCCCTGGGCTTACCAGCAAAATCATCACTAGGCCTTGGTACTAAGTCCTAAGCACTTCTATATGCTCAGTAATATGGCAGACAGAAATGTCATTACTGCCCTTGAACACTTCACAACAAAATTCCTGAGATCATGAACCATGAAACCAGATTCAATTTTTATTTCTACTTCTAACTTCTGAAATATTGAGAAATTCGTTTCCCTGGTTTGCCTTTCTCTGAAATGGGTACAACAAAGCTTGTCACTGATAAGTTATAGTAAAGATGAGACAATGCGTTAAAGCCCTCAGAGCAGCTTAGAGCACAAAGTGTTTCACAGATTCGTGCAGAGACTGTAAAGCTTACTGCTCAGAGTCATAGTAGTCCATCCGCTTCTTCTTCTTGTTATAAGCCGCGACTCGAAAGGGAACTATTTCCAAGGTGATTAGGCCAGGGGCCATGGTCAGCACTTTGGCGCCATGAGTTGGCTCATAGAGACCCTTCCCTGTTTCTGGGTGAGGCATGCCAGCAGGGTCTCGTCCAACGATGTAAAAGTTGGCTCCTGCAACCATCCGTGCTCTGCAATGCCACTGGACCTAGAACAAAAATTTTCCTATTAGATAACCATGATTTTATGACCAGCACTTAGGAGTAATAAGTGGATAATAAATGCATATACTTCTTATACAGTCAATATCAGTAGGAAATCTCAACAGATTAAAATGTTCACTTTGGGAAGCGAGAAACAAAACTGGCAACCCCTCGCCTTCCAAAACTCTAAAAGTATATGTGGTATGGATGTTTATGTATACGTATCTATATATTTGTTTTACTGGTAAGAGATATGTGAATGTACATCTGTGTCTATGTGTAGGATTTCATACAACTACTAGATGTCATTTATATATAGTTCAAAATCTAATATGTTGGTTAGAAATCAGGCTAGTGGTTGATCCTCTGAGACAGGCAACTGAAAGGGGCTTCTGGGGTAACGACAATGTTCTTTTTTTCTCCACAGCTTTATTGAGTATAATTGACAAATAAACCTGTTTATATTTAAAGACTACAACGCAATGATTTGATATACATATACATCGTGAAATAGCACAATCAAGTTAATGAACACATTCACTACGGCACAGTTACCTTTTTGTGCCTACGGTGAGAGCACTTAAGATCTACTCTCTTCGCAAATCTCAAGTATGCAATACAGTATTATTAACCGCAAACACCATGCTGTACAACAGATCCTCAGAACTTGCTCATCTTATAACTGAAAGTTTGAATACTTTGACGAACCTTGGAAATAAAAGCTTGTACCTAAACCACTTCGATGTTAGTTCTAGGAGTCCTGGTAATGTTGTTTCTTGACCCAGGATCCAATCCGGGTGCTGGTAATCAGAGTCTGCTCACTGTAAGAGTTCACTGAGCTGTGTGTACACTGTGATGTATGTATTTTTCTCTATGTTATACTTTAATAGGTTAAAAAAAATTGGATGAAAGTTATTTAAGTTATATGAATATTTACATAAACCAGTACTGAGAAAATCCTGTCACCTAAATGATTACTACCTAAGATACTAGGTAAGGATAAAACAAGGTGTTGGTTGTGACTAATAGCCATGCTGCATCCAAAGCTACCTCTGTAGCCTATACTTTCACATGAATACTGTTTAAAAACAAAAATTAGTTAGTCTAACACCTAGAACTATAGAACTTTAGAAGTTAAAGTAACTAAGAGACCGTCGTTCTCATTAAAACTCCAAGGAAGTAAACCCTCAAAGGTTAAGTGACTCAGCCAATAGAGTGTAGGACAAACCCAGGTCTACAAACTTGGCCTTAGCTCCCTTTCAGTGTATGGCTCCGTTATTTAGTGATTTACAAAACCATCTCGGTTCTGTGTGAAAAGAGGTATAAATGATGACCACTACACATCACTTTCATTTTATCTCTCTTGATAGTTTCTCTTATACCAAGTACTTTATTTTTATTAACATCGTTCAGAAAGTGCAAGAGCACAGGGGCAATCCCATACCCTACGCTTGAATTGGTCACCCTGAGGAGTTTCAACTTTTTTAGTTGCTTCTACAGATATTTACCTCTGTATTTCTTTTTCTTTTAAATATTTATTTATTTATTTGGGTGCACCAGGTCTTAGCTGCGGCACGCGGGATCTTCAGTTGGGGCACGCAGGCTCTAGTTCCCTGACCAGGGATTGAACCCAGGCCCCATGCATTGAGAGTGCGGAGTCTTAACCACTGGACCACCAGGGAAGTCCTTACCTCTATACTTCTAAGCAGCATGTGTACACTGCTGCATCTCGACTGTTTAATTTTAGATATTATATACTGTCATCCTCGATATCTGTGGATGCCCATGTCTCACAGTCAGCCCTCTGCACCCAAGGTTCTGCATTCACGGATTCAATCAACCCAAAACTATGTAGTACCGCAGGTCTTTACTGAAAAAAACCTGCGTATCAGTGGACCCGCACAGTTCAAATTTGTGTTGTTCAAGGATCAACTGTAACATAGCCATTATTCCCACATGACTTATATTTCCTACTGTAAAAGAAGATATGGGACTTCCCTGATGGCGCAGTGGTTGAGAATCCGCCTGCCAATGCAGGGGACGTGGGTTCGAGCCCTGGTCCGGAAAGATCCCACATGCCATGGAGCAACTATGCCCGTGCGTCACAACTACTGAGGCCTGTGCTCTAGAGCCCACAAGCCACAACTACTGAGGCCGGCATACCTAGAGCTCGTTCTCTGCAACAAGAGAAGCCACTGCAATGAGAAGCACACGCACCGCAATGAAGAGTAGCCCCTGCTTGCCGCAACTAGAGAAAGCCTGCAGGCAGCAATGAAGACCCAACATAGCCATAAATAAATAAATAAATACATTTTTTAAAAAAAGAGAAGAAGAAGATATTTGGCCCTTACTCCACTATCTCATTCCCTATCCAATTTATCCAAGAAATACAGTGATACCAATACTTTGGTGAAATAAACATTCATCTGTAAAATGGGAATTACAATAATATTTATCACATTCAATTTTTAAGAAAATTAACACGTGAAACATGTGAGGACTTTGAATAGTACCTGGTATCAAGTAAGTACACAACAAATGTTAGCTGTTATCATCTTTATTTTATTCCTCTCCTTGTACAACTGTTTGCTTTTCCTAGAGTTAATAATTGTCTTGATTTTCTTCCACTTGCTTAGTTTTCCGTATACCTGTGTTTCTATGTACCTTGTACCATCTTTCTTCTTCCTGAACACACAGTTTAATACAATTCTCAGTCTCCCTTGCAGTGTGGCCATATGGCTGAGTTCTGGCGGAAGGAACGAGAGCCCAAGTGATGTGTGCCACTTCCAAACACAGACAATTAAAAAGCCTCCAGAGCGCTATCCTAGTTTGCTTTCCCCATAAGCCAACTAAATAGAAAGGACCCTAAGGCCCTATAATAAACTACCTATTTTCCTACTACAGTATTACTTCTGCTTGCATTGAGCTGCAACAGTTCTGTATGAACAAGATGGCAAAGCATGATGCTCTGTTCCCCACATACACCCACCCATCCCAGATTCAGCTCTTCATGAAATTTCGGCTCATTCCCCTCTGCCCCTTCACAATAGACCCACAGAAGACCTTTGCTAGTTCACACTCAGAATTTTTATCAAGGGGTCAGTCAGAACCAAATCATCAATTAACTAACTCTGCAACTCCACTTAAATGGAAAATCTTTTCTGCCTCAGGAAAAATAGGTACTGCTTACAGAGTTAAATTAAAAGGGCAGTCTAAGTTTTCTGAATTTAGGTGAACTTACTTTTCTCATTAAGTATTTATGTCTGGATGCTTAAATCATTCAAGGGCCAAATGGCCATTAAACTAGGAATATTTTTCAAAAGCATATTGGTGACAGGGGCCAGTGCTAATTCTGTCTTGTAAAATTGCCAGAAATTTAAACTGCTTCTCTGACTTCTTTTAGAAGGTATATGAGTAAATTAAATGTAAACACAACAAACATGGAGTCAGCATTCTCCTGCAGGTGACCTGAATGATTTCAATATACATTTTAGTGAATGGTTCCCTTATGAGAATACTTTTTAAATTTTAACAGCCATGAACAGGCAAATCACACGTAACTCTTCCAAGAATGCCTAGTGTGAGTCAAGTTACAACCTACTGAACAGGTAATATGTTTTCATCCAGAGAATGCAAGTCAGCCCACAGCCATCAGTATCTGGTTAAGAATACAAGCTTTATTTAGAGTCAGGTTGTCCTAGATTTGAACCCTAGCTTTGCCCCTTGGTGATGGAATGCCCTTAGAGGCAACTTCCTTATATAAGCCTCAGTTTCCCAGTTTAGAAAAATGAGAATGATAATACTTAATGCAAAAGATTGCTAGGAGTTTTGAAAATATTCAGGACACCACCCGGCCCTCAATAGAGGACAGTCACAAATATTGTTGCTGTCAGTATTATTCTGTAAAGTATTTTCTGACAATCACAGTTGAATTAATTGCTTCCTAACCAGTGTTTCTAAAGAAAATTCATTCACTCTCTAAAGGTGACATACTACCCAGAAGACGGCTGCTAAAAATCAGTAAGAGCTATCTATCTACCCAGCAGACTGAGGTCAAGATGTATTATTTATCTTTTCATGCCCAGTGGCTAGCATCATTATCGGGAAACTGAATGCACAGTGAAGAAGGAACACAAGATGATACCTATAAGTTTCCTATAAGCCCCTCTAAGAATCTGTAAATGGCCAACTGAACAACAAATGACTTATTTTTGGCTTTACTTGCACCTGTGTAGCAAATAACAAATAGCTTTGTCATTCTTTTTCTGATTATAAAAGTAATTTAATTCAAAGGTGGCAAAGACTGCTAGTTGCCTCCACAACAACTGATTTCTCTTTGCCCTGATCTCCCTATTCCTTGATGACAGAAACAGCACCCTAAATGATGAAAATGTCGGGTCCTTGCTTTTTCAGCCTTCCCTGACATAGAGCCCTACAGCACGAGCATCTAAGCAAATAATAGAATCTCTTGGGAAGTCTGCTGGAGGGTTCTGAAAAACTTTTCCTCCCTAATAAAATTCTCAACTTTCATTTATCTGAAATGTCTTTACTTCACCTTTATTTTTGCTTGAATACAGAATTCTAGATTACAGACTTGTTTTTACTTCTTTTCTCGCTTAACAATGTTACTCCGTTGCTTCTAGTTCATAATGCTCTTGAGAAGTCAGCCATCATTCCTATTATTTCCCTATTGTTCCCTCTTCCTCTCACCTTCCCCATCCCTCTACTTTTAAGGTTCCTCTCTTTATCATAAATTTTCAGCAGATTGACTACTATGTGCTTAATTGTGCTTTCCTTTGAATTTTTTTTTTTTTTTTTGCGGTACGCGGGTCTCCCACTGTTGTGGCCTCTCCCATTGCGGAGCAAAGGCTCCGGACGCGCAGACTCAGCAGCCATGGCTCACGGGCCCAGCCGCTCCGCGGCATGTGGGATCTTCCCGGACCGGGGCACAAACCCGTGTCCCCTGCATCGGCAGGAGGACTCTCAACCACTGCGCCACCAGGGAAGCCCGAATGACTTGTTTTAAGGAGTCTGAATGGTGCTTTTTTCCTTTAGAATGTTAAGAGCCTGATTCTAGCAGGCAGGTAATTTACTGGCACCTCTCCTTATCTTTTTGAGGCTCAGTTTTAAACCTTGTTGGGCAGGTCCAGTCTAGCTTTTGGGGCCAATTATCAACCCACTGCCTTTCAAATCCAAATTCACCCTCAGTATTTGCTCTGAGATAACGGATTGAAAACTAAGCCTTTCCCCTTCACAGTGAGCAAAATGTTAAGTTTTATCAGTAGAGGGACATTGTAGAAGGAAGGGTGTGTAGTGGTACCTGAGTATGGGGATAGTTGGCGGCAGTCTGGTCCAGCAGCAAACTCAAAGTGCACAATCCTTCAAAACCTCAGCACCCTAGCCTGAGTCCAGCGACCACCTTGCTGCAGCCCTCCTAATGCAAACACCAGTGCGCTCCAAGCCTACCACCAGCAGCTCCCAGACTCCCTCTGCTCACTCACTCACCACCCTGTGCTCACCTGTGCCTCAGAGGGTTGTTTCCTGCATTAATTCCAACATGGGTATCACACTGTGCACCAATCTGGCAGCAAGCCAGCTCCCAATGCCCTGACCCGCACTGAGCCCAGTCTATTAGCCCCAGCTAGCTTGTGAACCAGAGGGTTGTTCCCTGCTATGTGGCACCTGTGAACCAGTGCGGTCCAGGCAATCCACTGAACTTCACCATCCAGTGGGATGAAACCATACCTTTTCCAATGAGATCTGAAGCCCAGCTTTGGGGAGAGGATCCCTTTTCCAAGTGTATCTATTTTTCCTTTGGTAATCTCCCTCAGCCCCAGGACACCCTTTAGAGTTCACTCTGCATTTTTATAGTTACTTCTCTATTAAAGCTTAACAATTCTTTAAACTTCCCCTGTCCAATTCTGTGTGATTTCCCACCTCCTGACTGTACCCAAATTGATACACTGTTTCTCTAGGGTGTGGTCTTTGTTCCTAAAGCATGTGTTTCTGATGTCTTAGTTGAATGCCAAGGGTGTTAGCAAGGTTTCTCCACTCTAGCTGAGCTGGAATGTCATCTTCCAACAATGAATAACCTCTGGTGTCTTCAATCCACTCTCAAACTTACTGCAGCCACTCTCTACCAGGCCTCAGAGTCTTGCCCTGCACGATTGCAGTCCAAGGAACCATGGGGAACACCCTCACAGTCTTCTGCTGCCTTAGCTCTATACTGCAAGTCTCAGCTCCTCCAGCAGCCCTAAAAGCCAATCTCTGCCTTCTCAGCTCAACAGGTATATTTATACAATGGAATATTACTCAATGATAAAAAAAACGAAATACTGCCATTTGTAGCAACATGGATGGACTTAGATATTATCATACTAAGTGAAGTCAGAGAAAGACAAATATTTTATATCACTTATATGTGGAACCTAAAAAAATGATACAAATAAACTTATTTACAAAACAGAAACAGACTCACAGACACAGAAAATAAACTTATGGTTACCAAAGAGGAAAAGGGAGGGAGAGGGATAAATTAGGAGTACTGTATGGGATTAACAGATACACATGACTACGTATAAAATAAACAACAAGGATTTACGGCATAGCACAGGGAACTATATTCAATATCTTGTAATAACCTATAATGGAAAAGAATCTGAAGCTGAACACCTGAAATTAACACAATATTGCAAATCAACTATAGTAAAATAAAATAAAATGGATGCCAGAATAATGACTACTCAGAATAAGTCATAGAAATAAATCAATATTTGTTTCAGAATTTCCTCCCCAAATACATTTTTGCAGCTAATGTTTACTTGACTCTTTACTTAACTTCCACAATGTAATAGAAGTAAGAATTAAGTTCTGCTACCCAGTAGTGCTAACAGGGGAGTAGTTCATGATTAAAATTATAATCAACTCTTAAAGAAATGAGACTGATCTATGCAAATCCTATGGCTTCTCCCTGCCAGCCATCATAGATTAAGATATTGTGCAGGACTTCCCTGGGGGCGCAGTGGTTAAGAATCCGCCCGCCAGTGCAGGGCACACGGGTTCAAGCCCTGGTCTGGGAAGATCCCACATGTCGCAGAGCAACTAAGCCCGTGCGCCACAACTACTGAGCCTGCACTCTAGAGCCCACGAGCCACAACTACTGAGCCTATGTGCCACAACTACTGAAGCCCGCGTGCCTAGAGCCCGTGCTCCACAACAAGAGAAGCCACCGCAATGAGAAGCCTGCGCACCGCAATGGAGAGTAGCCCCCACTCGCTGCAACTAGAGAAAAGCCCGCGCACAGCAACGAAGACCCAACGCAGCCAAAAATAAATAAATAAAATTAATTAATTAAAAATAAATATTCTTAAAAAAAAGATATTGTGCGAATAACAAACCAAAAATCATTGATATATAGAAACCTAAATTACCCATCTCCATACACATAATATTTATAATGTAAATGCTTTAGAATTAGAACTGTTCCTGAATCATCCCACTATGGCATATCACCTCGGAGTGTGTCTCTCCCCCATTTTTAATTCACGCTCCTTTTTATAAACATAAAAGTCTCATTTGCTCCCTGACTCCATTAGAAAACAGTACCTATCATTTACCTCTCTACTTGCAAACCTAGCAAGGATTTTG
The DNA here is from genome assembly GCF_003676395.1 of Aethalodelphis obliquidens. Taxonomy (NCBI): domain Eukaryota; kingdom Metazoa; phylum Chordata; class Mammalia; order Artiodactyla; family Delphinidae; genus Aethalodelphis; species Aethalodelphis obliquidens. The sequence continues at coordinate 44,158,450 of NW_020837950.1, forward strand.
GTAAATTTTATTTTCAGTAGTTTCCAAGAGAAAAATAAACAAATTACTTTCCAAATTTAAAATATTACATTATAAAATTATAAAACTGGACTATACACTTACATACAACACCACTAGTACTACACCATCTTCTTCGTACCCCACAATGGAGAAATTCCACTGTCCTAAAACCTGGTTAAGTAATGTAATATTTTCAATTTTGTTTAATTAAAAATACTGAAGATAATAAATAGAACAGTTATTTAAGTCCCCACTTAAATAACCTATTTCTTTATACATTTCACATCAAAATTTTCTTCAAGTGTAATGAATTTTATTAAAGTCAACATTCCATAAACCCAAACTCATACACTCAACTGGTTTATGAAAGAACTTCAGGCACAGGGACTTTTTTTTTTTGTAAATGTGCAAATTTTTTTTTCTAAATCATCAAAAATGTACTTGTTTTAATGTACGAAAATTCTTTAGAAGGTCAAATCAATTATCTATTTTTGTTGAGTAAAAAAGTCTATATCTTCATCTCATGAATGTCACATTAAAATACTTGGTTGTACATTATCACATCACTTTAGTATTAACCTATTTTCTTGAAATTCCCAAATCTTAATGGTCTGCCTCTTGATTTCTCAATGGTAGGAACCATTTTAAACTCTTCAAGTTGACTGGGAAAATCAAGAGAGGCACATGAAAGACAAGGTTCATCCTTCCCATCATGTAGATTCTGGGTACTTATGACTTTCAATCTTTGTACAACTAAGTATTCTAAATGCTTCTAGAATTTCCATCCCTCTGTACAGGCACTGAACAGTATTCAGTCGTCATGAGAGTCACATTTCTGATTTGCAAAAATTATGAAATCTACTTAGACATTCCATTCTCCAGCTTTTGGAGAGAATTAGACACACCTTATAATTACTCTCATCAGAGAATTTTAAGAGTTGAAAGGGAATTTAGATTGTGGAATCCAAACCCTTCAGTCTGCACGCCAGGAATCTGAGGCCTGATTCCTCACAAAATACAGACTTTCCCAAAGATTTCCTTTACCTTCAAGGATAAACCTCAGCTGTCTCAGGATTCAAAATAACACAATTCAAATGTAAGAGAAATATTTGCTCAGAACCATCAGCAACCAAACTGATTTTATTCTTGTAAATTACCTTGCCCTGGCTGAGCCCAGGCCCCCAGCAGGTGTGAAGAGAGAGGGTCATGGGATAGAGAGCAAATCCAGTATCCTCCTCCCTCTTCCTGCCTCCCAAGCACAGCGACCACAAAATTTGCTTTTGATAAAAGCCAAGGGGCTTCCCTGGTGGTGCACTGGTTGAGAGTCCACCTGCCAATGCAGGGGACACGTGTTCGAGCCCTGGTCCGGGAAGATCCCACATGCCCCGGAGCAACTAAGCCTGTGCGCCACAACTACTGAGCCTGTGCTCTAGAGCCATAGAACCACAACTACTGAGCCTGCGTGCCACAACTACTGAAGTCCGCGTGCCTAGAGCCTGTGCTCTGCAACAAGAGAAGCCACCACAATGAGAAGCCTGTGCACTGCAATGAAGAGTAGCCCTCGCTCGCCGTTACTAGAGAAAGCCCATGAGAAGCAACGAAGACCCAACGCGGCCAAAAATAAACAAAATAAATTAAAAAAAAAAAAAAAAAGCCAGGGCTGCCCTGGTGGCACAGTGGTTGAGCCGATGCAGGGGACGCGGGTTCGTGCCCCGGTCCGGGAAGATCCCACATGCCGTGGAGTGGCTGGGCCCGTGAGCCATGGCTGCTAAGCCTGCATGTCCGGAGTCTGTGCTCTGCAACGGGAGAGGCCACAACAGTGAGAGGCCCGCGTACCGCAAAAAAAAAAAAAAAAAAAGCCAAAGTCCTTGATAATCTTCTGTCTCTCCATCCCCTCACTGATTATTAAGGAAGCAAAGGAAGGCAACCATGGTGGTGTGTCATTGGAAAGCATTTCACGATATCCCTTACAGGGGTGAGAGAAGAAAAAAATAGGTACCAGTTATTGAGTTCTTCCTAATATGAAAACAAAGTGTTTTATAAATACCTCATTTAATGTTTAGAGCAAATCAGTAAGATAATATCTCTGTTTCACAAATAAGAAAAATTTCAATAACACATTCAAAGCTGCAAAACAAACGACTAAGAGACGGAATATTTGAACTGGGTCTTTCTGACCCCAAAGTCCACGCATACCTACTCTTATTGAGCTACTTACACTGCATCACGCCCTACAACACAGGACATCAGAGCAGGACAGGAAACACAAGTTAGTACTACATTTAAGGAAGAACAGCATAGATTACAATTGCAGAAAAAAAGTGAAAAGCCCAACTAAAACACAGTATCTGAACTTGATGCTGCCTGAGTAAGAAACAGGCAGAAAGAGATTCTGAGTTGGAAATCTACAGAAAAGTCAGGAGAAAAACAGGGTTTCCCACTCCCCCAGGAAAAGCAACCTAAAACACCTGTAAAGTCTAATGTTTCTGAATTAAGTTAGTAATTTCAGTTCTTAAGACACATATAAGCTAAAAGTATATAAAACAGACTATAGGTATCCCCAAATTATTTTTTAAATAAATCAACAGACTCTAAATGTTTTGGTGATAAAGATCTACAACTGCTTACCAGAAAACCTGAAGTTCAATTTTTTTCCAGCTTTGTTGAGATATAATTGACATACAACTTTATGTAAGTGTAAAGTATACAACATGATGATTTGATATAGGTACATACTACCAAGTGGTTACCATAAGAAGACTACTCAACACATCCATCTGAAATCCAAAGGCCCAGTTTTTTAACTAACTTAGCAGAACCTGATCAAAACTGACATGAAGTTATCTATGGCCTTTGCTGATCCCAGTTACTGTGGAAAGTCATTCACTTTGCTACAGAAATATTAATGTGTTTTATGTCTCAGAACCGTCAGGAGAATTAAGTAGTAATACATGACCCCAAGTATTTTGGATAAGAGACTGTGAATCTGTGTTACGCTATTCCAGATACATCAATAAAATAAATGAGCAGAAGACAAAATTATCAAAGACCTCAAAGAGAGTCAAAGGTTACAATTAAAACTTGGGAGTTTATGGCTCCTATAATTAGGCTCAGACCCTAAGAGTGTCCCTTTAGGTTGTTAAAGCTCTTGGAAGTGTTTAAGGGGAAGAACAGGGTTTATACCCTAACAGACATCCTATTTACTACTCCAAATACTGGTGTAAAGCAGGAACTAATTAAATATACTGGCATCATGTGGCAATATGTTCCTACTGTAGCTGTTTAAGGGCATCTGCTCACTTAAATACAATCAGTTGCTATTAAGGAGTCATTTACCAAGTGCACGGATAACTTTCATGGCAAAGAAAAATCCCAGCTTCTAACAATGCATTTTCTCCAAAATTCAGCTCGTAATTTTCACGCAAATGCCTTAAGCTCAAGACAGAACTTATTATTTGTACATATCCACATTTCCAAGATATATCTTACTTTCAGCACTTTCACGTAACATGTCTTAAAAAGTATTATTTGTCCTTTACAGAAATGGATTTAGCATTTAGTGAGATGGGACAATTTTCTACATAGTGGATTAATGCCTCAAAAAAAAAGTACACGTATGACACATTTTTAGCATTAGAAAAGTGGCTCTCCCACATGCTGCCCTGCACCCCACCTATCCAATTCCTAAAACGGAATTTAGGAATCAAGCCATTAAATCTTTACAGTCTGAAAAATCAGGGACATCCTGTTGATAACCAAACAGACCAACAGCTGCTCCTTGTTCTGAGAAGCATTTGTGCTGCGGAAGCAAATCTAGTACCAATGCCTTCTAAATGACCTACAGAAAACGATTAAAGGAAGAGTCACTGTTTTTTATTTTATTATTATTAGTTGGCAAATGAGCATTACTGGCAGACTTTTTCCTGATGTCACTGGGTCAACTACAAAATGAGTGTTGTGTTTTGGTTTTTTTTTTTTTTGAACTATAAAAAATTCTTCACTTGAGGCTGTGAATAAGCCAAATAAGTCAAACACACAAGTGAGGCACTTGAGAAGAAGAAATGGATAGTTTTCAAAATCCACTCAATCTAACAGTTTAAATCCTGCCAGTTCATAAACATTAATATATTTAATGGTTTAAAAATATGAAGCCGTGGGCTTCCCTGGTGGCGCAGTGGTTGAGAGTCCGCCTGCCGATGCAGGGGACACGGGTTCGTGCCCCGGTCCGGGAAGATCCCACATGCCGCGGAGCGGCTGGGCCCGTGAGCCATGGCCGCTGAGCCTGTGCATCCAGAGCCTGTGCTCCGCAACGGGAGAGACCACAACAGTGAGAAGCCCGCGTACCACAAAAAAAAAAAAAAAAAAAGGAAGCCGTTTATCAGAATTTCTAAAGTTTGTTCTATAAAAGTTCAGAAGTTAAAAATGGCCTTTGCTCAAGCACCAGATGCAGTGCTTCCTGAGAAGAGCTACACCTCTTAGCATGTAACTGACACTCCAAACAGAGATCTACGGACAGAAACTACTCTAACACACCTTTATACCCTTCTAGGAAACCTGGGAGCTCTGTGTAGGCTCAGGGGATCCTTAACTTCTTTGCCCTCCCACCGACTGCTAAGGCCCCTCTGAGGCCTCCAGGCAGCAAGGAGCCTTGTGCAAAGAACACACAGGCCTTGGAGTCAGAAAGGCTTGAGTTTCAGTTCCAGCTCTGTGTCTTGCTGGCTGTAAGATTTGACCAAGACTCTCTCCCTGACCTAACTCTGGTCAGGTTCCTCCAAGCCCTCTATGCCTCGACCTTCAGTGTCCATCCTTGTAGGGCCTGTACCACCCAGCTGCAGCAAAAATCTAAGTCAGTCTTGAAACCCTCCATCCTCGATATCTGATCAAATTCTTCATCCTCACCACCCTCCAAGTGATATCTGATGAGGCTGTCCTGCCTTCCGCAAGGATCCTGCTAGGTCTGTTTAACTAGAATTATCCCATGCCCATTGTTTCTGATGTTTCCTCTTAGTAATTTTCCATCCACTGACTCCCACTCTGCTCCTTGGCTATAAATCCCCACTTGACCACGATGTATTCAACTGAGCCCAGTTCTCTGCTGAGGTCTCTTTTCCCCTGCTCAGTAGTTCCTGAATGAAAATCTGTTTTCATTGCTTTAACTACTATCCAGCTCTGGTTTTCTTGGACAGACCAAAGTTATGTTACTTGGTCTCTCTGAGCTTCAGTAACCTCAGCTATAAAATTGAAATAAAACCTATCTCACTGAGCTGTTGTGGGGATGAATACAGGCTAAACAAAGATCACAACCCACAACTCTAGGCTATGATAAACAAAAAGTACGTTTGAAAGACCCTGTACTAGAGATTCCACCTCTAATGAATGTCAGCCAAGGCCATCCTAATTCAGTGTTCTGGAACTCCTACAGGATATTTTAAGAATTTATTTCCAGTCTGTTTTCCAAAAATCTGCGGCCACATATTTTAATATTATACGATAAGATAAAAAATATTGTGGCAGTTATAGTACCTGGCTCTGGAGCCAGACTATCTCGACACTACTGTGTGATCCTGAACAGGTTATTTAACCCCTCTACCTCCGTTTCCTCATCTCTGAAGTGAGAATAATAATAATAGTACCTATTCTCTTGGTGTCGTCCTAAGGATGAAGTTAGCTAATACATGTCAAGCACTTGGAACATTGCCTGGCAAATACAGTAAGAGCGCAATAAAAATAGGCTATTCTTATATTCTCAATCATGGTATATAATTTACTTCTCCATTTCCTCTTCAGTGAAACTGTTTCAATGAAAAAAATTTTGAGGTTCATTAAGAAATAGTAAAAGTATTACAGAAGGTTTGGTTAAATAGGGCTAGAGGGCCCAAATGGCTAAAATGAAAACAGTCATCAAGTTTAGATGAAGAAATACACTGCTGACGAGAATATAAAATGGTACAACCACATTGGAAAATTGACTGGCAACATCTACTAAAGGTGAACAAAGGCATACCCCTAAATTGTCTAGAATTCCTAGGTATATAACCAACATAAATGCCCACAAAAAGTCATGCATTAAAATCTTCGTACCAGCACTATTCTTAATAGCAAACAACTGAAAACTGCACAAACGCCCATCAACAGTACTGGGTGCAGTCACACAATGGGGCACTTCACAGTACTGAGTGACCAATTACAACTAACTACACACAACACTAAGGGTGAGTTTCACCAACATAATGTAAAGCGAAAGAAGCTGGACGCCAAGGAGTATATACACTGTATCATTTCGGTTATGAAAAGCACTAGGACAGGCTGGACTAGATGCTGTGATGCAACGCCCTGGTCCCCCCAGGAAGGAAGGATTATTCCCCCAGCTTTAGGAGTTGCCAACACAACACCCAGCAGCTGTCAGCCCTCCTTAGAAACTGCCTCTGTGGAAAAGAGCAGCAGCGCCCAAAGGCATCATGCCCTTCTTGTGCAACTCAGAACATCTCTGAAGGGCCTGTCCAGAATTCCACATGGGGTCAACTGAGGCTTCCACTGAGACTGAACTGCAGCTCAACTTCTCCCCCTGCCCAATCTTGCTCGCTTCCTATCTCTTCTCTTCCACAAGCGTTGATCCCAAGAGCCATCCCTGATACATTTCCTGAACGCTAATCTCTCACTCTTAGAGTCTGCCTCCCAAAGTATCCAACAAGCAGATGAGATCTATGATGCGAGAAGCGAGAACAGTGACGACTACCGTGGGGAGAGCAGGTAATGACAGGAGACGGCAGGAAGGAGACCATCTAGGGTGCTGGTAAAAGGCTTTTTACCTATCTGGGTGCTGGTCCTGTGACTGTTCAAATGGGAAAAATTCATTTAATTGTAAACCTATGAAATATGCACTTCTTCCTACGTATATTATACTTCAATACAAAGTTAAAAGAAAATAAGGCAAATAAGAAAATGATGAGAAAGGGACAGAACCTTAAAGAATATTTAGTCTCACCTCCTTGTGCATCCCTTAAATAACCCTTTTCGGTGCACTTAAACATAGCTCAGCAAAGTCTAACCTGCTATTACAGACCAGCTGGTGACAAACCAGGCCAAGAACAGGCCCAGGCTTCGACAACAGCCTGTGTTGTCTTAACCAGACCACACTCTTGTGGGTAGCAACAGGAGTCAAATCCGAAGCCAGGGAAAGGCCTGCTGCAGCCGGCTCACCTCGCTGTCAGCTTTGCCTTGCAAGGAGGGAGACTCTGAGGTTAGCCGAAATGCAAGCACCCCAAAGGCGCCTTTAAGTACCTTCACCTTTGAATCTTGAGAAACACACCTGGCTCTGAAATCAAAACGCTTAAAAATGTTTCTAGTGTAGACAAAACAGCATGCTTGACCCTCTGTGGTGTGATCTCAAGACAGGCCTTTCTCTCTTACCATAGCTGTCTGTTTTGTTTTGTTTTTTAATTAATTAATTTTTGGCTGCGTTGGGTCTTTGTTGCTGCGCTCAGACTTTCTCCAGTTGCGGCAAGCGGGGGCTAGTCTTCGTTGTGGGCACAGGCTTCTCATTGTGGTGGCTTCTCTTGTTGCGGAACACGGGCTCTAGGCGTGCGGGCTTCAGTAGTTTGCGGCACAGGGGCTCGTAGTTGTGGCTCGCAGGCTCTAGAGCGCAGACTCAGTAGTTGTGGCACACAGGCTTAGTTGCTCCGCGGCATGTGGGATCTTCCCAGACCAGGGCTCGAACCCGTGTCCCCTGCATTGGCAGGCGGATTCTTAACCACTGAGCCACCAGGGAAGTCCCATCTGGCTGCCTTTATTATTTATCTATCCCTTCATTGCCTCCTTCTCAAAAGCAGCTTTTAGTTTATTTAGGTAATAAAATGTCACATCTTCCCCTTTTACGTAGGGAATAAAAAACACAAATAGGACAAAATATGTCCTCAATAGGGAAGATAAATTCCTTCATTTTCTTCACTGGCTCTTAATGAGATTATTGATAAACTCATTCCTGACCCTAAATTCACCTACATCATTCCCACAGTGAAAAGCACTCACCCTATAATTCTGGAAAACTTCAGTCCAAATGATTCCCTTAAAATGATGATGATGAAGACAGCACCAAAAAAGTTGAGAAACTATTGGAACAAAATTGTTACTTTATTTCCAAAATAATTCAGTTCATTGAGATGTAAGAACTAAAGACCATGGTGGTCTCTGGGAAACTAAAAGGGCTTTTGGTGCCCAATTCTTATGAACATTTTATACCAACAACCAGGGAAGAATATGAGGAGTTTTACCTCATATGGAAGTTCTAATGCATTATTTAGGCTGGATCCAAGAGAAGAGTCAAATACATTGTAATCTTTTAGCTTGTTGTTATTGTAGTTTTCTGTCAGTATTTCTTAAAGAGTTGCACAGCCCCACAACTAAGGTCAAATAAAAATTTTTAGGCTTGCATAGCACAGGGAGATCAGCTCGGTGCTTTGTGACCACCTAGAGGGGTGGGATAGGGAGGGTGGGAGGGAGATGCAACCGGGAGGGGATATGGGGATATATGTATACGTATAGCTGATTCACTTTGTTATACAGCAGAAACTAACACAACAATGTAAAGCAATTATACTTCAATAAAGATGTTAAAAAAAACCACAAAATTTTAGGCTTGATCCCAAAGAATAGCCAAACACACTTGTATTTCCTTTTAAACTTTTTTTTGAAGGAAGATATCTCAGAGTATATACAACTAAATTATTTAATTCTTTCTAAAAGGGTTTGCCTCTCAGATAAATCTAAGTAAATTCATCTCCCTTCAAGGCAGGGATGAAAAAGAATGCAATAATAACATGCATTCCATTCTCTATCTTAAACACTCAACAAGAAGCTGGCTAGGAATTTCCCACACACAGTTTTTTAGGTCATTTATTGATTTATTCATTTATTCAAACAAATATTTTTGGAAAGCCAACTCTACTTTGAAGCAAAAACCTAATTAACTCCTCTTCCTTACATATGGTTATAAAAAGATCTCAAAACCTCCCTTTTGACCACTAAGTAGAACTCGAAAACTCTCCTCCACCCCATAACAAGAAGCAATTTTACTTCCTAACCCTATTAGTCCTTCAATAAAGAACAGATGAAAAATGTCTTCTGAATGTCTTTTTGAAAAGATACCATGCTTTCCTTCCCACTGAAATACGAGAAGCAAAAGTCAGACCAAATCTGTCCCCTGGGAAGAGTTACTCTGGACTTTGCTAAAGGGATAAGATGAGTGTTATCAGATCTGCATAACATGGTCAGACAAGAGCCTGTGTCACACCTTCCCAAGCTCGCCCATGCGAGCATGCCCTGTGTTTAGAGTAGACCTACAGATGAGAGAAAAATCAAAAGTCAGGTCTGTTGTTGACACTTGCTGTGTCAGTAACAGTGGTTCAGCACTGCTGCCGTGAATACCTCAGTTGGTCCAGCATACATCATGGGAGATGGGAAGATGGCCACCACTGTGGTTTCAGGATTCAGGACTCCTTCCTCCAGCACTGCAGCATGCTGCTTCATACGCCACATCAGAGGAACATCATCGTCCTTTGTCCAGCCACCAAGAGGGTGAAGGAGAAGGACAGGGCGCCGGTAGCCCCTCTCTAGAAGTTGCTTATGGGTATCCTGCATTAATAGAGCATGGCCATTGTGCACCGGGTTGCGTAACTGAAATGCAAAGACAGCATCTGAAAGAGAATATTCAGAGTTAATAAGAGTCCTTTTCTAACAGATTCCCTTCCAAAGGATAAGCAATGCTTCTTGAAGCTCGATGCTTAGGATTAAGCAAACACGCATGCCTCAGAATCAGAAACTGGTGAAAACCATGTACCGCGCTGACCATGTACTCCAAGGCAACACGATACAGCAATTATTACGTTACAAATCTTACAAGCCTGAGCATGTGTCACATAGTAGTGATGGATTTATAACAATTACTTTCTGAATTCATGGGCAACCTGAGAATGATAATCAGACTTTCTGGCCCTAACATCTCGGTTCAACTGCTTGCAGTGGATATAAATTCTTGGTCTAAGCCTTAATTACCCATCAAGTCAATCCTGCCGTTGGATCTAAGATACTCCTTTACTGAAGGAAGACAGAAAGACAGAGATATGTAGAGTTTAAAAAATTTACTTACTACCCAAATAAGCTCATTTATACTGATTACTCTGCTTGAGTGGAACCCAATGTTGTTTTGTGATGCCAGGTCTCGATTTTGGATTATAGTTTAGCAACAACAATATCCCTTACAAGGACCATTGCTATTACTCAAATGTTGAAAACTGCTGGATTAATTAAACTGCTGTTTAACTATGGAACATCTGATTACAACCCTGGCTCCGCTCCTACATGGGGCTCTTGCTATCAGAAGACCTTTCTTAGAAGGCATGGTTCCTTGGAGTATAGAGTAATTTCACAGAACACAGTTAACAACGCAGTTAGAGGAGCTCTGTATTTGATGCCCTCACAGTATCTGATACATCATCACGCCGTGTTGACCCAATCTTGACTCAGAGAGGAACAACTTCCTCTTCCTGCATAATTTTAAGCCGAATAGTACAACATCCCCAATCTAGTCTCAGTTCTGACCCTCTTCTATCACCGTGACAAAAGGCACAGAAAGAAAACTATGGCGCCCTACTTGACCAGGAGAGTTTTGGGGACACATCCTGTGATATTCCAAGATTTAGAGCATTTTCACTATGCTTTGAAGTTCTCAAGTTACCTTTTCTTGAGAAACAAGGCTGGTTTTCACCAAAGAAATAGCTGCTAGCTTTTATCTGCTAGTTTCAGCATGCTGCAAATACTGTCAAATGATGATTTTTTTCTAATTCCATCATTCCATCCACACTTATTAGTTGAATTTCTACTATAAGTTAGAGTTTCCACTTCTCCTCCTTATATGACATAAGGTACAAAAAAGAAGTCTTGATACAAATATGTGAGTATTTAAAATTATGCTGCTTTAAGGAAATGGGAGGAGGGGTACAGACCGGAAAGTTTTTCTATCCTTCTGCAATCACTTCAAATTTTGGATATAGTATATGGATTTCAAAAGATTTCAAAACATCCCTTTTAGCCATTAAGTAGAACTCCAGAACTCCCCTTCCCCAAGACCAAGAAGGAATTTTACTTCCTGACTCTATTATACTCCAGTCCTTCCAAAAAAGAACAGACGAAGACTGTCTCCTGCATATGAGCACTAAGGCTGCTCCATTTGGGGGTGATTACTGCCTGAACTGAACCTGCATTCTGATTCCGGCCTAAGTCTCATCAGCAAGTTTAGTGCTCTCCCCTCTCTTCCCTTCCCTTTGTACTGCCCATTCTTTGTAAACAGCCTTGAAGCACAACAGACACACTTACTAAGCATTAATAAATCCTACTACTGGGCTAATGTGAGTTACTGCACTGATGGAGAGGTTGGGGGCGAGTGGCTCCAGGCTCGCACCACGGGGAGGAAAGAGAGTAAGAGGACTCTGGCCCAGCACAAGCCTGTAGCACCAGGGCCGAGGAGATGCCTGCGTGGTAGGGGCAAACAGGGCCAGGGCTGAGAAGACAGCTCATTTGCCTGGGAGCGTAAACAGAGCAAATAAGAGCAAATAAGTAAATAGACTGAGTAGAACGGCAGCCAGGATTCTCACTGTGGGAGAGGAGGCAAAAATACCAAAAAGAAGAAAGGCTAGAAAAGACCGCGTGGTATTGGATTAGGGTTGAAAATGGCAGTGTGACCTCATGGTTTTCAGCTACATAGACAGATATATACAGGAACAGATATAAATGTGTGTGAGTGTACGTGCTTATGCACATTTCTTGGTTCTGTCTGCTGAAAGGTCCTACGAGCAATGACTACCCAGTGGCAATGAGCAAAACTAAAGCCCAAATCTTACCTTCTCAATACTATTCCTCACTTAAAGCAGGGTTCCTCGGCAAAATGGCCAATTCTAGGGCTAGGGCACGGAAAGTACAACATGAGCTGGAACGTCTTTTGTGTCATAAGGAAAGGAAGTGCTCAGAGAATAACGAGGACTTGTCAAAAGGATACAGCAACCAGTCTGACACGGTCCCAAAGGCCAACCTAGGACAAGCTAAGTATCAAGTAAATAATAATATTAATGGATTGTAAATCACCGAGTAAAATAGGAACCTGTAAATCCAGAAAGAATAAAATAAATGAAAAAAACGAATAGAGGAGAAGTCGGAACTCTAACTTACAGTAGAAAGTCAACTAATAAACGTAGATGGAATGATGGAATTAGAAAAATCACCATTTGGTAGCATGTGCAGCAGGCTAAAACTAGCGGATAAAAGTTTGATGACAAGGGGATATTTATGGAGTCTCAAGATCTCTCCCCCAAAACACCTGTTAGTACATATAAAATAATTTGTTAACTTTACAGCACGAAAACCTGGTAAACGTGATCTTAAATGATAAAAGTTAACTTTGAAAAAGTTAGCCTCGTCTGTAATAGGACAAAATCAAAATTGTGAGCCACCAAGTATGACGCCCCAAGAATTCAACATTGTTTCCTGCAGGATTCCTGACAAAAACGTGTAACCGGAACCTAATCATGAGGTAACAGCAGATAAACCCAAACTGAGAGACAGTCAAGAAAGTAAACGACATGACTATTCAAAAATGCCGAAGTTGTAAAAGACACGACAAAGACTCAGCGACTGTTCCGAATGAAGTAGACGAAAGAGACATGACTGACATCCCGAACCAGGAAGGAAAGGTGGCAAAGAGAAGATTTTAGTTGTCATTGTTGGTTTTGTGATAAAAGACATTATTGGGACAGTGGCGTGATGTGAGTGAAGTGCACAGATCAGACAGTATTTTATCAATGGTATTTTCCTGAGTTTGATGAGCACACTGAGGTTAGGTAGGAGACTGTCCTTATCTTCAGGAAATACATATGGAAATGACTAAGGAGTAATGAGGCATCATGTCTGCAACTTTCAAAGAAAGTGAGAATGAGAAAGCAAAGAAATATAGTGTTAATTATGGAAACTGGGTGAAGAATATATAGGAGTTCTTGGTACTATTCTTGTAATTTTTCTGTAAATTTAAAATTATTTCAAAATAAAAAGTTAAAAAACAAAGTAAAAAATTATGACAGGAGATATATGAACTGGTTATAACATGTAGATTTTATTTAGATCCTGATTCAAACAGACTATAAAAAAAGAAATGTGACTACTATGAAATTATCAGAAATATAAACACTGACTAGATATTTGATAGTATTAAGAAACTATTGATATTATTATTATTTAGGTGCAACAGTGATATCATGGTTGTATTTTTTAAAGTCCTTACCTTTAAGAAATACTTTCTGAAATATTTAGATGGTAATGACATAGGGTTTGAGATTTGCTTCAGAATAATATGCAGGGATGCAGTGGGGTAGGTAGGGGTACAGGTGAAACAAGAGTAGCCAAGAGTTGGTACCACTGAATTTGGGTTAGAGGTATATAGGGATTCATTCACACTATTGTATCTACTTACAGATTAAGTATCATATGTTTCAAATTTTCCCTAATAATTTTTAAAAGAGAAGATACGTGTAGAAGCAGCACTGCTTTGGAACATGATATTTACGGGTTCAAATTACAGGTCTAACAATTTTTAACCATGGACTGTGGTCTTCAAGGACTTAATTTCACTTTTGACATCTTCGTAGTGGGGATGATACTAAGGTTACTGTTATGAAGATAAAATAATATAAAGTACCCAGCACAGTGAGATGTACAGTGCAGTCACTTAAAAATCTAAGACAATTCATTAAAAAAACCCAAAAAAACACCATATCTAAAAGTTCCTGGCAGGAAATTGAACCCACTGTTCTACTGGTGACTCAAGGTCTACTCTAGTACGAACCAACACTCCAGTGAGTGTTTCCAAGAGGAGGGTGCATTAGCTCTGTGCTGCAATATGCAGCCTTCGCCTTCCTTAATCAGGAACAGGTGCCTAACTGTGAATAGGACCCCTGGGTAATACATCTCAGGTGTATGATGACTACATTCCTAGACTCCAATCAGGTCAAACCTGATTTTGTAAAACTGCCATTTAGCAAGATTATTTATATGAACAGCATGTGCAAAAGGAAACATAAATAAATTCTGTCTCAAATATACGTATTTCACAGATTCTAATAATTCATCTACCTAGGTTTCCTTTCCAAAAAGAATTAATCTAGCTCCACACTGAACATTTAACAGATAAAGTTAAGATGAATGACTTATTAAAAGTTTACATTAGCAGCATATAAAGGATTTTGCTGCCAAAATTTCTTCCAGGTAGAATTATTTCCTTATTATCAGTTCCATTCAGAAATCCAATGATCATTTGCTCTGTCTGCCCATTTTTTCTTGCCAATATTACCAGGCCTTTCCTAAACTTCCAGCCTTTTCAATCCCTTGTAACTATTTATCAATGAATTACACAAATGGCTTTAACTGCCTGTAGCTCCAGACTGCATTTTCATCCCTACCATCTGGTTTCCCCACTAGAGAACTTATGTGGATGAACAATGTAATGGAAGCACCTGATCCACTGGAAGCTTACATTCCCAAGGTATTGTCCCAACTAACATAACCCAGTATGCATCACCATCATATTCTCCTCCAACAATTTTCCATCAAGGATGGAAAAAGAATAATGGGCCACTATGGACCTGGGGCCACTGATACTTAGAGCAACTTTCAGTATTTCTTCACATTCTCATCCCCATTTTCTAAAGGACAAGTGAATTCCCCGTTGTCACACCATAACTGGTAGAAAATACTTGTCTTTTCGCTTATAACTCTTTATGGATTAGTTTAAGACTGCTTTACCTAAGATCAGGGTTTCAACCGTGTTTGAAAATGGGACATTATCTTCAAAATGACTGGAATTTAATATTAACATTTATGATTTCCATTTCTTTCTAGCCTTCTGCCCCCATCCCTGGGAAAGGACCAGGAATTCCATAATTGTGATTTACAGAAATTACACTGTGAAGCTGCTGGTGCCGTGCACAAAAACAAATTTTTTCCTTCAAGAGCTAGAGTGAATATTTTAAGCTTTGCAGGCTATGGGGCTTCTGCTGCAACTACTCAACCCTGCCGAGCAGTGCAAAACCAGCCACAGACGATGCATAAGTGACTGTGGATATTTCCCAGTAAAACTTTATTTACAAGAACTGGCAGCGGGCCAGATTTGGCGTGCAGGCTGTGGTTTACCAACCTCTGAAAGACAAATGAAATTCGGGTGATGGAAGTAAGAGCACTGCGACCAAGACGCCTGGTGTGAGCAGAAGTGTGGAGGCAGGAAAGCAGATGCGTCTGAGGACACAGAATCGTCCATCTTGTCAAAGATGGATACAAAGCCTAGCACGTGATATCACACAGAATTTTGAATGATAGGTTAGGAGGGATACTGTGTTCCAAACAGAGATTGTGAGTTAATCAGTAATGTTGCCCAGAAAATTAGGCTAGTAGACTGTGCGGGACTGAGCTGAGGGAGGGTCAGTGGGTGGAGTGGGGAGACAGCAAAATCAGAAGGCTGTGGCACAGAAACGTGCTCCCATATTTTCCATATAAAATAAACCATCCACCAACTCTTCCATTCTCCCCACTCACTCAATCTATTCCTCCCCCAGGATACAGACAGGCTCGTCTGACCAATGACAACCTACACAGTGGGAATGGGGTCACAACGGCAGAGACTGGCGCTGCCCGCTCCCTCAAACCCCTCCCCGGTGCTGAGGTCACTGAGCAGCGTTCTACGTGTTACTGACTCACAGATCTACGTCATCTGACCGAAACGCCCCTAAGCTCCAGACCGTCTCTCCACCTGCCTCATAGCACTCCACGGGCACCTCAAATCACCTCCCGCCAGCCTCCTCCTGCACCTCTGGTCCTCCTCCACGACCTCTGAGCGCAGGCACCACCACCCACTGCAGAGCCTCAGACTCTGGAGGACCACTGCCATCCTCCACACGCACTGCATCGCTCTGCTCCCTAAACCTCACTAAACCCTGCTTTCTTCACTCCCCATGCCCACGTCAGCCCTTCATCCCTGCTTCATGAGACAACTGGTCCCCCCTGCAACCCCATCTAGCCTCCATCCAGCAGCCAAAGCAGGCAGGGGGGCAGGGAAGAAAGGAGTTGGGACAGGATGAAAATTCTGTTTTAGATACACTGTCCTGGGGGGACAGTGAAACTGGTCCTGCCCCCAGGAGCTTACACTCTAGTCAGCGGAGGAGAAGCAAACATTCACTTATCAGAGAACAAATCCATGTTAGAAGGAATATACTTCCTTCAGCTCCAAGAGGACATGATTAGATCTTTGTTTTCAGAAGCTAAGTCTGGTGACAATGTGAAGGATAAAGTGATGGAAGAAAAGAACGGGAATGGAGTCACTCCAACTAATTCCTTCCTGCTCTGCCACACGGTGAGTATGAAACCCCTGGCAAACCCAAAAGGTACTTTCCTGTTTTAAAGTCCTGACCTCTCTGCTGCCTCTGACATAAAAAAAAAAAAAAGACTATGCCACTGTCTTCATAGCCTCAAGGCCTGTTAACCGTGGCACCAACCTTTTCTATTTCATCTGCCTCTTTATGCTTTTTCTTTAGTAAAAACCATGAAACACTGAAGAAAACTTGGAGGGGAAAAACCACCCCAAATGCACTATCTTAATATAACTGTTTTTGGGGTTTTGCATAGTCTCCTAGTTTTTCTCTTTACGCACACGTTTTTACATAGATGTGATCAAATGTGTATGACATTTTATATTCTGCCTGGCCCATTTTGGTCTAGTCACCTGTTTCTGACATCCTGTAGTCCTCTCAGAGCCACAGAGTTCATTGCTGGGTCCTAGGAAATTCTTTCTTTACGTACTCATTCAGGAAACTTACCCCACTTCGCCTGGATTCAATTACCACGTGCATACAGATGGCTTCTGTTAGCTGCATCCCTAAGTCCTGCGCTTCCAACTCATCAGTTACAGAGACTTACTAACAATGTTTCAATAGACGCTGCTCATTACCACCCCACCCCTCAATTCCTTCACCTTCACTTACCACCCTCACATCTCAAGCCAAAAGCAGGTCCAGCTGCTGAAACCTGCACCTTCTCCTATACCTCATGTCTAAGTAAAGGAAGAGCCCCGGACTACAGTTTCTCTCCCTCTCCTCCGGATTCGACACCATCCAGTCCAGGAGCCAACACACCATGTTAACAAGTACGGTCTGATCCCTTTCCCTCCAGCAGACGGAAGGGGAAGAAGACAGTGAAGAAGGTTCTTCTCAGGATGCGCTGATTTCTGACAGGGGAAGAACGGCAACCGTGAGTGTTTTCTGGTGGTGGGAGGGGGCTGGGCCCTGACCCCCAGAATACATGCAGGACACAGGCTGCCTAATCTAGCGCCATGGCCACGGAACCTTGATGTGGCACAGTACAAACACTGGGCTGGACCCCTGTGCTGCACTTTCTCAGCGAGGGGTCCGGGGACAACTGCAGCTCCCCAGCAGGGCAGCTGTGGGCAACGAATGAGCTGGTCAGCAGGGGAGCGCTGCTAACTCCTTCCCCCAGATTTCTCAGACCTGCGCTTCGCTGCCCAGCCCACAGGCAGAGCCCTGGCCTGCATCCCAACCACTAGACCCAGAATTACAACATCCGCCTGCTGTCTTCCTTTCAACTTCTCTGAAAACTGGCCTGCATACAGCAGTAATTGATAAGTCTTCTCTTGCAGTCCCACGCAAGCTCTATTATCTGCCACTTTACCCCAAAGCTCTAAGTACAGGCATTTCTGATTTTCCCCAAATCAATACAGTAGCTGAACAAGAGAGTCCTGACAATCACTCCAGCGTTGCTGGGAGGCAGGCTGGGGTGCACGCACGCTATGTTTCTGTGGGAGTTTTTTGAAGAGAGCTGGAAATGAGAAAGAGTTTGATCCCCCTCCTCCCTCGGGACTGTCATTTCTTTTACTTAAACTGCTCATGAGGGGGGAAAAGAAATCAACAAGACAGGGCTAGGCTACTTGAGTAAATATGAATAGACTAGAATTTTTCACCAACAGGCACTCTCATACCCCATAATACGGCAGCAAGTTGTTTCTCTTTCTCAGGACTAGAAATGCTTTCAAATTAGAGTGAAAAATAATGTTGGAAATAAAGCTTTTTTGCCAGCTGGACACTGTACTGCCTGTTCTCCACTCCCCTTCCTGTCCAGTCCTGTCTCGTGCCTCTGTGCGCGTGTGCACATGTGCATGTGTGTACATGTGCATGTGTGTGCGTGTTTGGGGGTGGGAGTGCTGTACTCCTGCCTCCATACGGGAGACACCAGTAGGCAACCAGAGGACGGAGGACAGAAGTCTCGCCCCAGTAGCATCCTGCTTCAGCGCTGGGATCCCAGCGGGGTCTACACCCCGGACAACTAGCTCCTGCCCGGCAGCCCCTTGCCACAGCTCCAGCTCCTCTTATCCCACTTCAGAAACAATGCTGCCTTCCGATGCCCTGCAGGAATGGTCATACTACCCCAAATTGCTAGTCCCCGGATGCCTCATCATTCTTTGGCGGTTCCCTCAGCCCTGACCGCCCATCTTTAAACACTCACGTTGTCAGATAATGTTCACAGCCTCATCTGAGTGGGCCTTGACCTGACTGACAAGAGGCTCCGTCACCCAATCTCAGATTACAGCATCTCCAGCCCACTGCCACATACAGGCAAGAAAGCCCAGTGCCTTCAGAGGCAAACTATCTGCTTCCACCTCAGCTTTCTCAGGCATCTGTTGTTCCCCACTTAGCCTAATATATCCATCTACTGTCTCTATCCATTCATTTAAAATACAGTCTGTGGTTCAACAACTTGACAAAGCTTTCTCAGATGTATTCAACACTGTGCTACCACATACTAGCTTGAGAGAAATGATGTCAGCGTTTCCCTTTGTAACCCAGCAGGACACCAGTACCCTGTGTGTAATAAACACTGACTGGCTCTTACTTGGCTTAAGTGAAATTCAGTCTTTCTTTCCAGGATAGTGGTCAATCATCGGTGGTTCAAAGAACTTGCCATCTGGAACCGTGTCACCTTGCAATCACTGACGTGGGTATTAAAGACCTCTCAATCCTTCCAGCTACAGAATGGTCTAGAAACAGCAAAACTGATCATATCAATGTGCACAGGATAACAACCCACACAGGGTAATCAAAGATTACCTAATATTCCCTAAGACGAGGGAAGGAGAAGGAGGGAGAGGTAAGAATAGAAACCCTAAGTAAAAGAAAAAAAAATATTCCCCGTTTTCCCTCCCTTGAACTATGATTTGTACACAAGAGTAAATGACTTGTTATTGGCTTCCAGAAAGAGTTGAATAAGAACTATAAAGGGACCTCCTCAGTCTGTTGCTTATTTGCCTTAGTCTAAAATGGAAAAGTAAACAAAATAACACTCCATCATCTTTTTTGCTGGATTTAAGGCTAATAACCAGCTCTCAGCTACTTTAAACAAAGTTGCAATCACTCATTATGCAACAAATCCTCTAAATGATTTAAAATGTTTGGTACACAAGGAAGAATGTAAAACAGACGTAATATAAAGTCTTGGATTATGAATGATAATTTCTTGATAAGACCCCTCAACAGTGCTAAAAATTTATTTAGTAACACGAATTCCAGATATAAATTATTTTGAAAACAAATTAAAGTAAGCAAGGCGGTCTCAGCAAGTCCTCAGTGAAACATGTCCTGTTCACCAGAAAAAAAGAGAGAAGTCTACACATATTAAACTATCAGATGCTTCTGGATGGAAATAAACAAAGACCCAACTAGAAGTGTCTTATACAACTCAAACATGCATTAGGTCTTTGAATAACAAATCTGGATACAGATGACCCAAGGGCTGGATCAGAAACTCAAACAATATAAGATTCTTATGGATCCTCACGGTACAAAATGGCTACCAGAGCTCCAAACACTGCACCCTTACATGACAGCATCCAAAGCAGGAGGAAGAGGAAGGATGGGAAAGGATAACTTTTGTCCTAAGACAGTTTCTTTTCAGGAAGGAAAACCTTTCCCAGAAGCCCCACTTGCTTACATCTCAAAGGTCAAAACTGACTTACACACGGACCTTTAAGTCACACAGTGACAAAAGAGAATACGGCACCATCACTGACTTGCAGCAGTCATAATACAGTTCATGACACAGTCCTCTACGACTGGGCCCAAAACGTGTTAGCAAGAGAAGAAAACAAGCTGCTGTATTAGCAAGCGCCGAGTGTAATATTCGGAGAAATTCCTGCACAAGTAGTTTAAGCCAAATATGTGCTTCAAATTCAGAGGAGAGGAATAAAATTCGGAAGGAAGAACGGGGCACCACACGATCAAATACCGTAAGGGGGCCAAGCAAAAGATGTGCATGAACGAGGCAGGCTGGTGGGGACTGTGGAGGTCTGAAGAGTGTGTGTCCATCTCGGGCCTCCAGTGCTTGATCCCTTTCACATCATTTCAAGTATCAGCTAATTACGACACAGCTTAAGAAAAAACAGATACTCTTTCTCTTCCCTTTACTTGTATGCCCTTTACTTACTGGTAAAACTAGGTTCCAACTCACGTAACAGAAATAATGACACCTTAACCTCTTGCTGTGTGCCAGGTACTGTTACGGTGCCTAAGCATCTTAGCTCATTTCACTTTTTAAAAATAAAAACCTATGTGTCGGGTACCATCACTGTCCTCATTTGTACAACTAGGGAACTGAGCCGTAGAGAGGAAACCCCTTTCCCCACAACCACGTAACTTCTAAGCGGTAAAGTAGGGGGCAGTGTGCACACAGGACTCTGAATGACTACCAAGGATCTGAGAGGTCACAGGACCTAAACACAACTGATGAAATGGGAGCTCTTGCCCAGATTCTGGAGTCACTTGGGAAGGCGGGCTTCTGCTTAATAAATACGGCTGGGTGGCCAGGTAGTCCCTTAAAAGGCATCCATACCCACCTGACTTTTCTCGGCCACATCTCCTCAATTTGTACACAGAAGATATTTTAAAAAGCAGCACCAATGCTTAGTGTTTAACCATTTCTGTAGTGGGTGAGAATTCACTAGCAGCATGATTGTAGGAGGCTTCAAATTCTTCAGACCTTAAAAAACAGCCTCCTAAAATCTACAGCGAATGCTGTGGCAGGCCCCCGGAATTTGCAAGTGTGGGCGCACCCGTGTAAACACATCATTTACCTACTTCTGTGTAAAACATCTGCTAATCACAGATGTCTAATATAAAAATCCCTGTCCTGGGGCACTTTCTAAGACAGTATTATAAAGAACAGTTTCTACAAACTCTCTATATTTACTGCTCCATTTCCTCCTAATCCAGAAATCTGAAATCATGATTAACCTACTCTTCAACAACTTTTTCTGTTATTTGTTGACAGTCTCTCTCTTCTACACCATAAACTCCTGTCTTATTTATTTATGAATCCTCAGCACTTGGTACTCTGGCATATCAAGATGCAAAACAAACACTTGCTGAATGAATAGCAAATGTGATACTGTTGTTCTATTATTTTCTGCAGTGGTACATTCCACTCCAATAAGACATTCTGGGATATAAAGCACATTGATATGAGTGAACTACATAGGGTGATTCAGACTGACTACCTTTCCTTACATATTCCATTGCTAAATTTACCTTTACTCCTCATTCTGTCTTACATTTTAGCAAGCATTGGAAAAAATCTTCAAGAACCTCCCCATCAAGGAGAAACTCCAAGTAATCCCATGTTAGATAATTAGGTCCATGTCTTACCTGCATTCATGTCTTTAAACTTCTGCTTTAGCTCAGTAGGAGTAAGACGGTACTGATCAAGACCATCATTCCAATAAATTCGGTCCAAGACTTGAAGATCTCCTCCAATCAGCCAATCTCCTTGTTCCATAACCATCTAATGGCAAGAGAAAGGAGATAATTTTTTTTTAACAGGAACCAATATCAAAATAAGTGAGAACATTTCTCTCATACAAGCTAAATATACCTGTAAACTACTCTCATCTTAAGGTCAGTGGTAAATCTGTTTGGTTTATCAACTGAACTGGCATTAGAGATGCTGTAGAATTAGAATATATTTTATAATTTCACAAAGGATTTGTGACGCAGCTATTATATTTGCATATGAAACGCAAACAAAATCAAAATGAATAATTACGATTTTTTTAAGCAACCAAAACATTCTTTTCATTGCTGTTGTATGTTGATTAACAGAAAAGTGTGCTAGCCTGGGTCACCCCGCCCTCTTGTGTTCTCCAATCCTAAACTTTTGAGCAATTAAAGTATTGATGATGGAGCTGAACACAAATTCTTGCCTTCCAATCTCTACGCCACCTCAAATTTCTTTCGGCTCCACTCGTGTCCTTTCTCTGCATCTGAGAGGAGAAGATATACCCTCTAGGACCCATCCATTTTTGCTATGCAGCTCAAGCTCTTCCCCCACGGCTTCAACTTACCTGCTTAACAATGCACCTCAACTGCGTAATCACTTCCTGCCTGGTCTCCCTCACTAGTAGGTCTCTACCCATCCACCAAACCACTCATTCAACAAATATTCACTGAGCACTGGTATGTGTCAGGGCCTGTGTTAGGCACTGGGAAATACAGCAGAAAACGAGAGAGAAAGATCTTACTCCAATGGAGCTTATATTTTAGTGGGCAAGACAGAGGAGAAACCAGAGAACTATCAGCTAGTGATAAATAAACGTTGCAGAGAAAACAAACAGGGCACTGGAACACAGTGTCCAGGGAGTAGAGTGAATGGCATTTAAGAGAAAGGAGTTAGTAAATGCCTCCCTGAGGAAGGTGACATTTAACCGGAGATGATGAAAAGGAACTCGTCACAGAGGTAAAGTAGTTCATGCAGAGGGACACCAACTGCAAAGTCCTGGCGTAGAAACACATTTCTGTCTTTGAGGAACAGAAAGAAAGCTAATGTGGCTAGAAGGTCAGAAAGGCCAAAGCAAGGAGAGGGGCAGCGGTAGTGGAAGAGATGGTGGAAGAAGGCCAGGGCCGGATCCCACAGGGCCTCACAGGTTTTATTCTGATTACAATGAGAAGCCACTGGAGAGTTTTAAAGGGAGCAGTGATATGTTCAGATCTATATTTTTAAAAGACTCACTCTGGCTGCACTAAGGAGAATGGATTTCAATGAGTATGACAGGAAGCTGGACTCCAGCCAGGAGACCGGGAGGGCATGGCTGGTACCGGGGGGCATGGGGCTGGAAGAGGGACACCCTGCTCTAGACCACCCAGCTGGCTTCCCAAATCACCACGTCGTTTGTGACCCTGTCAAATCTGCCTGCCACCTCTCTGTTCCTAGGAAGGCAGAGCAGCATAGGGGAAAGAGCATAGAAGACCTAAGACAGACTCTAATCCTGACACCTCACAGGTACCTCTGCAGCTCTGGGCAAGTTGAACCTACTCTAAGACTCCTCAGAATAAAGAAAATAACCCTGTCTACTTCTAAGGGTCACTGTAAGGACTGAAAAGCAGAAACATGGCTGAAAAGCATAAATACATGTAAATTGTTATTATGACTGAACAAAATTTTAACACCTTGGAGTAGAAACTGAAGCCCAAGGTCCTCTCTCCCACTCGAACCACCAACCCTCTCTCAAACACACCGAGTCTTTGCTCGCCCTGCCGCAGAAACCTGGGAAGCCGTTTCTTACAGCTCCCTCCTATCCAAATCCTATTGGCTCCTCAAGGCTGCACACCAAGTCCTAACTAACCTAAGAAGTCTTACAGACTGCTCTAAATAAAAGTGGCACACAATATAAACAGCATTCACATATGTTCAGTGATTAAAAAATGTCTCCTCCAATGAATTCACACAAAAAGTACTCTCTAGTGGTAGGGATTACAGAGTACGGGAAGCTCTACATAAGCCAATAATGACTTTCTGCTAAGGATTATGGAAGATGGCTTTAAAGCCCAAGGTCCTGGATTCAAATCAGACCCTCATCCCAACCATAAGCTGCCTAACTTTGGCCAAGAACATATATCCCCCATAAAGTCTCAATTTCTCCATGTGTAAGATGGAAATGCCACCCATCCTATAGGTCTGCTATGTGGTTCAAAAAATTTACATAAGCATGGTTTGTAAACTATGTTATTTGTTATTAATAACTGTAGAATTTTAATGCTGAAGGAATGTCTGACACCGTTAGTTCAACCTCTTTATTTTATAAAACAATATATTTGCCTGTTTTTTAAGTTTATCGCTTTTTTGTCCTACATAAGACAATGAAATGAAATTGAACACACTTCCATGATCTAAACAGCTGCTATATAAAGCTTCTAGGTAAAGCTACTAAAATTTCACTTAGTTTCTTTTCTTTTTTTTTTTTTGGCTGCACCATGCAGCTTGAAGGATCTTAGTTCCCCGACCAGGGGTCCAATCAGGGCCCTGGCAGTGAAAGCGCTGAGTCTAACTACTGGACTGCCAGGGAACTCCTTCGCTTAGTTTCTTTAAAAGTTCACACTAAGTTCCAGCCTTGATTCTGCAAAATATTAACAGTTCCAATGGCATAGTTGATATACAGGTACTGCCTCACATTTCAGCACAAACATTACTGGCAAATCAAGATAAAATGCGGCAAGGTTTACTCAGGACCTTGATGTAGGGGTGGTTCTTGCATGTTGTTCCCCACTGCCTGGCACAGCGCTCCTCCTTCCTGTGCTCAAAAAACTCTGGATTGCGAAGAATAGCCACGCGGCGGCCCTCGTACATCAGAGCAAAAGCCGTGCAGCCGTCCAGCCTCTCTTTATCTTCCTGAGTAGCTGTCAGAACTATCGGTACTGACAAGTTAATGACACCCCCTGCAGGGCACAAAAGAACATAAAGCACACAGCTTGCATTACTCAGCGGGCCTGACATCTACCTTTCACACTTCAGTAGACACTCTTCAAATAATAAAAGATTTATTGCTCCAGTTTCAGTGTTCCACTGGTACCTGGCACAGAAAAGCAGGGAGAGAACAAGCAACAAACCCAGAGTTTAAAACAAAACGAAACAGCAAAAATTGAGAACATCAACACTGTGTGCAGCAATACTCCTCACAACCACTCATGAAACTGTCTTTAGGGGGAAGAAGCGCAGAAGTTTAAGCAACTGTTGAATAAGGAAGAATCAGCGGGTTAAGCCTAACATCACCAAAAATATATGAGTAAGACAAAGAATTATGCTTCAGGGCCTTTACAGGAAAAATATTATAACTGATACCGCTGACAACTACATTTTGAGTGGCAAGTTGGTTAAGTAACTTGAGTATACTTGGTATACCTGGATATCCTTGAGAGAGGAAGACGAAAACACTCAAAAAGTTTTTTGTTTTTTAATCAGAATGGAACTGATGCCAGCTATCACTGGTCAGGAAACAAAGGTGGCTCCATTTAAACCAAAATATGTTGCCAGTGAGACCAAAAGCACATTCTCAGTTCCCAACCTTTCAAGCTCTGAAAGTGTTTTTTTCTTTCCTATTCGTCATGCGCAAGTTAGAAAAATAAAATACACTCTCAGATTCATATGTGGATATTATTTACATTATCAAAGAGAAACCACACTTTTTGGGAAATCATGGCATGCCTTCTTTGGGCAAAAGACATCAACAAAATCAATGCTAACAGTGTGGCTGTTTTAAAATTACCACCGTAAGGTGGAGTTCAAAATGGAAAATTAATAGGTAGATTTACACCACACCCAAGACTAAGTCATAACTAAGGAGGCAGTCCACAAAGACTTTACCATTATTTCCAAGGAAGAAAATCAAGAAGTATAATTTAATTCTTATGTTAAAGGTTCTTGAGAACAATGAGTAGGAATTACATTTTCTAGTATCTATTTTACTCCCCAGTCAAAAGAAGTTATAACACAGAAGAACGTGGTCGCAACTTTGCGGGGTTCTATGACTTTTTTTTAAAAGTTAAGTATTATAGTGGACGTACAATATTATGTTCGTTTCAGATGAACAGCATAGTGATTCAACATTTAAACATATTAAGAAATGATCACCATGATAAGTCTAGTAACCATCTGTCACCATACAAAATTATTACCATATTATTCCTTATGCTGTATATTATATACCTGTGACTTATTTATTTTATAACTGGAAGTTTATACACCTCCTAATCCCCTTCACCTATTTAGCCTACCCCCACCCCCTTCTGGCAACCACCAGTTTGTTCCCTGTATCTACAAGTCTGTTTTTGTTTTGTTTGTTCTTTTGTTTTGTTTTTTAAATTCCACATGTAAGTGAAATCATACGGTATCTATCTTTCTCTGTTTGACTTATTCCACTGAGCATAATACTCTTCAGGTCCATCCATGTTGCAGCAAATGGCAAAAGTTCATTGTTTTTTATGGCTGCATAGTATTCCATTGTGTGTGTGTGTGTGTATATAGATAGATAGATAGATAGATAGATATGTATATATAGATAGATAGATAGATATGTGTGTATATATATATATATATATACACCACATCTTCTTTATCCATTCACCTATTGATGGGCACTTAGGTTGCTTCCATATCTTGGCAATTGTAAATAATGTTGCAATGAACATATGTGAACATCTATCTTCTCTAGTTAGTGTTTTTATTTTCTTCACATGAATACCCAGAAGTGGAATTGCTGGATCATACGGCATAGTTCTTTAACATTTAGCAATATTTTCTTTATTGTAGTACATTAATCTTACCAACAATATACAAAGTTTAAGGTAGCTGGAATGTAATTACAATACCCTAAATATCAATTTCTTTGGCATTTTTTTTTTTTTTTAGTGTTTTAAAAGAGTAGGAAGAACAATCCTTTTAACCACCTATTTCAGGACTCCTTAACTTGAGACCCTGATTCCTTGTTAGAACACCCGGCTTAAGCAAGCATTGGCTTCAGCACAGCACAATTATTAAGTATGTACACTTCCTGGGGAGAGGCTTTTTACCGTGATCAGGTAGATATGGCATAGGGAAACTGTATTTGTTTTTTAAATCCATTTTCAGCCTTAATCCCCAGGTTGTCCTTCTCCCCCTGCAATAAGTCACAATCAAGAAAACTAAAAATGGAAAGATCTCATGATACGTTTAAAATATTCAGTACTGATATAATTTAGTCTTTAAGTGCTATCTCCGTTAAGATGTTACCAGTACTCTCTATAAATAGTGACGAATCCCTGCAACTGTGTGCTTTCTTTTCCATACTCAATGTCCTTGAATATTTTTAAATGTCTTACCATCCAGAAGACAATCGAAATGAAGACACTGCAAGTACTCCCTCTCTCTCATAAAGCCATTCAGCGGGGTTGCCCAACCTTCTGCCAAAACCTGCACCCACTGCATATCCACCTAGTAAATGAGACAGTAAAGAAAAATGCTTTATTTCATGTACTTATGAACAAAAGCATTAATGGCTTTTTGGAGTTTAATTTTGAAAGCAATGGAAACGAACTTCTCAAGAATGTTTATAGATTTTACAAATCTAATAAACAATAAGGTCACTAGGAAAGTATGTATTTTTCTTAATAAATCTGAACAACATTAGGCTTCCCATAAGAATAGCATCTCCTAAACCAGTGGTCCTCAAACTTTAATATGTATTAAGAAACCTCTGGAAGGCTTGTTAAATGAAGACTGCTCCACCCCCCAGTTTCTGATTTAGCTAGTTTGCTGTGGCACAAGGATTTGTATTTTTAACAGGTGCCCAGAAAATGCTAACAATGATGGTCTGGAAACTACACTCTAACAACCACTGTCCTGAACTAAAACAAACTTTAGATAAAATATTTACCAAAACAAAATCCCTCACCAATGACAGAGTACCCTTCATTTTACAAACACTATATTATTTCTTGAACTTTAAGATTTCTAGTAGATCCCATCAGAATATTAAAGAATTGATGAATTAATGCAAGCTGGATATGCTCATTTTTTAACTGTGTGTGTGTGTATATATATACACACGGAGTAGCGATTCTCATATGAGAAAAGATAAAGCACCTGGCCAAGAGGTGTGCATTATGATGTGACTTACCACGTATACCCAAAGTATTAGGTTGGCATGTTCCACTGAAAAATCAAATAATGGTAAAGCATTCCCCTCCTTCAATTCACAGGAAAAAATTATATTCGTGCACCAAATTGTTTCACTTTCAAGTTCTCCTCTTACTAATTTTTCCTAAACCTTTGACAATGGCCACTATTCTTCTCTATTGGAATCTAATTCTAGATGGTATCTACTATGGACTGAATGTTTATGTCCCCCTGAAAATATGTTGAAGCCCTAACCCCCAATGTGAATGTATTTGAAGATAGGGCCCTGAAGAGGTGATAAAGAATAAATGAGGTCTAAAGGGTGGGTCCCAACCCAACAGGTCTGGTGCCCTCATAAGAGAAAGAGACACCAGAGCTCCCACGGACACACTGTGAGGATAAGGTGAGAAGGCGTCTGACAGCAAGTCAGCAAGGGAGCCTCGCCAGGAAACAAATCAGCCAGCACCTGGATCTTGGACTTTCTAACTTACTGAACTATGGGAAAATAAATTTCTGTTGTTTAAGCCATCCAGGGTATGGTATTTGTTATGGCAGCCTAGCATACATTATATGATGTAACCTAATTTTTTTAATTAATTACTTTGCATACTGCTGTGCAAAGAACAAACTACCGTATTGAAAAAAAGATCACATTTAGAAAAGGCAGCTGTTTTTCTGGGTTATTGAGTCTAACTGACCTGGATTCATATGCATTCATTCTCAGTTTCGTTCTCTCTCTCTCTCCCCTTCCCTCCTCCCTGCCGTGTGTGTGTGTGTGTGTGTGTGTGTGTGTGTGTGTGTGTTCGTTCATTTGATGCACAGTCTGTCAGTGACAAAATCTATTGTGCCTTTGCAAAGTCAGCTTGAGTGCCTCTGCTCTCCAACTCTCCCTCTCTCTGCTCCCCTGCAGCATGTCTTAGCTTCTGGTCAGAAACCCAATCACACAAATCACCTAGATAATATACTCCTATCAGGAATGTGAGTAAGTCTTTGAAGAGTCTTCCTCCGACCTCAGAAGGCTTGGGGGTTATTTTTCTTTCTCCTACTTGCACATTCGGCACCTCCCTGGGTGTCCGGGATTTTAACTATATTAAAAGAAAGGCTGGGAAATTCTAGTCCCGGTCTACGTTCTTATTCCTAAATCTCTCCATTTTTAAAGTATATCTGAATGACACAATTTAAAATTCCCTAAGATTTGAAAGTGATAAATTATAGTCACCATTGTCATATCTAGTTTAACTAAGCAGTTTTCTATTGGGAAAAACACCTAATGCTATTATTAGAGCTAACATACACAACAGAATTATTCTTCACGATATAAGAAAGGGAAAGTCAGGGTTTTGACAAGGGATTAGGAAACATGTTTAAAGGGAAAAAATGTTCATTTTAATTATTTAATTATTAAAGGTTTTTAACCTTTTAGAACCCATTCCTTCTGATAAGCCTAAAAATCTTACATAATCTTTGTTTTTTGATATTTCATAATAAATAAATGTTATGACTAAAATGAAATCAAAGCCATGGTAATTTAGAAATATGGTTTTACAAATTAAACATATTTCCCATCCCTGGGGAATTGTGATATACACAACTACCACTATCACCCACACCCTCAAACACAAAAATAAAATCACAAATTCTATAGACTAACCACTATACATAAGGTTAAATCACTCAGTAGGAAAAGGAACAAAGCACTCACTTTATTAATTTTCAATGCTGGTAATGTTTCTGCATCTGTTTTTGCCAAATGAAGTTTATTTTCTGGCACATAGAGTTCTTTCACTTCATAAGAGGCATCCACAGGTACAATATCCTATACATACACAAAAGTACAGTTAAATGTTTGATTCAACAATTTAGCTTTCCCCAAAGGGTATCTTAATGAAGAAAATTAACATTTCAAAATGAGACTTAAAAAACGAAGTGTAAGACAGGGATTTAATGCTGTACCTCCCAATCAATTTTCCTAGTGACAGCTGGTCTACTTGCAAGCAGGTAACATCCCACATGCAAGACTTCATTAATCTAATCTCCCACTATCTAGTGAGACAGAAATTCCTGGAATATGCCATATAAGTCAAGATCATGCAACGGCAAAGAAGAGGTAACCTCAAGTAAGGGGTAATGATAAAAATAATTTGGAAACAAAGAAATAAACAAAAAAAGCACTCTAAACATAATCATTATTTTCTGTAACATATTATAAAACCATTTCATTCCAGCTTCCACATGCATCTTTGTCACCATTGTCACTAAAGCCACCTTCTTAGTCATGCAACACAGTATTCCAGAGCACGTCAGCTCTACTCCCACCACTGCAGTTTGAGAAACAGCAGTCTCTGATGTCTTACGAAATGTAGTCCGGAAATTTTAACCAAACGTCCTAGTATTCATTTATATCACATTGGGACAGTGCTCTATCTCATCTGTCCCACAAGTATCTGTCTGTAATTACCACAAACTTATATACTGCTCTTATACACGGCTCATCCAGTGACCTTTACAAGGCCTATTCACACTTGTCATATACCTAGGAATAATTAGTAAATGTGTTTTGGGGGGTTTTCCTTTTTTTTCCTTTTTTCTTTTTTGGCCACACTGCACAGCATGCAGGATCTTAGTTCCCTGACCAGGAATCAAAGCGGCGCCCCCTGCAGTGAAGAGCAGAGTCTTTTCTTTTTTCTTCTTTTTTTAACATCTTTATTGGGATATAATTGCTTTACAATGGTGTGTTAGTTTCTGCTGTATAACAAAGTGAAGCAGCTATACATATGAAGGGCAGAGTCTTAACCACTGGACCACCTGGGAAATCCTACCAAATGTGTTTAATTACTTTAAAACTTTCCAGTCAAATCAATCAAGTAATCTCTATAAGCATCCAAAACTGGCACTGATTAAGGGTTTTCCATATGTATCCAAGCAATAATTTCTTATGCAAAATAAATTAATTCTCAAGAGAATGAGAAGACAAGCCACAGACTGAGACAAAATAGCTGGAAAAGGCATATCTGAAAAAGGACTGTTACCCAAAATATACAAAGAACTCTTAAAACTCAACAGTAAGAAAAGAATCCTATTAGAAAATGGGCCAGAGACCTGAACAGACAACTCACAGAAAAGATATACAGATGACAAATAAGTATATGAAACGATACTCTACATCATATATCATCAAGGAAATGCAATTTATAACAACAATGAGATACCACTATTAGAATATACTTATCAGAATGACCAAAATCCAAAACACTGACCACATCGAATGCTGACAAGGATGCAGAGCAACAGGAACTCTCATTCCCTGGTGGTGTGAATGCAAAATGGTACAGCTGCTTTAGAAGACAATCTGGTGACTTCTTACAAAGCTAAACATACTCTCACCAAATAATCCAGCCATCATGCCCCCTGGTATTTATCCAAATGAGGTGAAAACTTACATCCACCTGCACACAGATGTTTATAGCAGCCTTACTCATAATTGCCAAAACTTGAAAACAACCAAGAAGTCCTTTGGTAGATGAATGGATAAACTGTGGTACATCCAGACAATGGAATATTAATTATTCAGCACTAAGAAGAAATGAGCTATCAAGCCATGAAAAGACATGGAGAAAACTTAAATGCAGACTATTAAGTGAAAGAAGCCCGTCTGAAAAGGCTACATATTGTATGATTTCAACTATGTGACATTCTGAAAAGGCAAAACTATGGAGACAGTAAAAACATCAGTGGTTGCCCAGGGTTACAGGGGAGGGGAGAAGGGACAAATAGGAAGAACACAGGGGATTTTCTAGGGCAGTGCAACTATTCTCTATGATACTACAATGGTGTATAAATGTCATTACACATTTGTCAAAACCCACAGAAGGTTCAATGCTAATGTAAACTATGAACTATGGATGATAACAATGTGTCAATGTAGGTTCTTCAATTATAACAAAGGTACCACTCTGGTGAGGGATACTGGTAGCAGGATAAGCTGTGTGTGGCAGGGAGGGGAGCCATGGGAGTTCATTCTCTATACTTTCCACTCAAGTTCTGCTGTGAACCTGAAACTGCTCTAAAAAATAAAACCCATTTTAAAAAACAACAGAAAAAGTAATTCAAAATGAATATTAATGGAAGAACCAGGTGTTTAAGGACAATACCTACTACTTTTAGAAAGAAAATGTTTGGGAAGAAACTTCAACTTACATTTGGACTTTCATTAATATCTTCAGTAGTGGAAAAAAGCAGAGTCAGATATGTGTCTCAAAGCTAGACGATCTCATGAAAGCCTGAGTGCTACCACTCAAGCAGTCCGTATGGGTTCTGAGAATCTAGAAAGAATTATTCTACTACATTTTTCTGATATTCTGTTCCCTCAAAGATGGAAGAGCACTGGCTAAATCATGTACCAAAATCAAGCTCCTCCTACCAGTAAATTCAAGGCCTCTGATCTTTCTTATGAAAAACCCAAGAATGAATAAGAAGAGTAAACATGAAGGAAAAAAGAAAGAAAGAATAAAATTAAAAGACATAAATAAAGAAGCACTGCTTACTACCACACCACGTTCAGCTAGGTCTCTGGAGGCCCTGTGTCCTTTGAGCATCCCACCACTCACGGGAAAGTAGAAAGTGTGTGTTAAGCACAAACTCCGCACAGCACAGGGCACTTCATAAACCTTCCAGACCGCCTTCTGCAATTAAGCCTGCAGTAGGTACCCACAGCAGACGGCTACTTATTGTATTTACTAACGGTAAACACGACATGAGGGCATCAAAGAATAATGATGAAGAAGAGAGACAGCCTCAATTTTCTCTTTGTAGATGTAAATACCGTACAACCTTGTAAAGACTCTTTTTTAAATCTAGCGAGAGAAATAGCTTAAGGTAGTCCATTCTGTACCTTCTAACTCCAGGAATTATTTTTAATACATTTATTTTAAATTATAAAACAGCAATAAAGAGAATGTGGAAAGGAGAAAAACCCATCACCCTATATATGTTCCCCTCCAAGCGTTTTTCACCCATGGGCATTACAGGGCAACTGGTAGTTTCAGCATTTTCTACAAAGGCTATTACTCCCTCAACCAGAAAACAAAAATTCAGAATCAACTTTTCCCAGAACAGTATGATGTGCATTAAGGGAACTGCACACACTCCCTGTATGTTCAATTAGCTTCTTGGACATGTAAAGCTCTGAAAGGTACCTTGAGGAACACACATTTTTGTAAAATAAAGAATTTAAGTCCTCCACACTAGGAACAAACGCTAAATTAAATTACACAAAAAGTCAGGCATTCATTAGGGCTTTTGTGAGAACGAGTATGGTAGTTTCACAAAACACACTTGAAATTAAATATCTGCATTAATCACAAAACATTAGACACACAACATTTTCAAAACCAAAAAGAGCTACAAGAACGCAACACAGGTCTATAGGTCAGTTATTTCTGATTTTTGTACTTAAGACCTGAGTTCAGATTCTAACAGTGCAACCTTGAGCAGGTTATCTAACATTTCTCACCTTGTCTCCGTCTCAGCTATTTAACAACACTGCCACCAAAAAGTGTGTGTGTGTGTGTGTGTGTGTGTGTGTGTAGTTACAGGGCTGCTGTGACAAATGACTTGAAGTATGTAAACTGCGGGGCGGGGCTCACATTTACTGGATGCTAACAACAATACCAGCAATGTTCTAAGGGCTTCACGTGAATTAATTCATTTAATTTTCATGCAATCCTACCTATGAAAATAGAAGAAGCTATTGCTGTCCTCCTTTTACAGATGAGGAAATTAAGGCTCAGGAGATGTTAATAACGTGCCCCAAATCCCTGCCGTACTGTGTTCCAACGTGCTTACCACACAAATAAATACTCAATAAATAATAGTTACAGTGTGCTTGCTACATGCCAGGAACTGTCCTAAGCACTCTACATTTATTAATAGAATCCTCAGTACAATTCTGAGACAGGTACTATTTTTATTTCCCATTTCACAGATGAGAGAATTGAAGCCAGAGAAATCAGGTTATTTTTTCCAAGGTCGTACAGTTAATTGATAAGTGTTGGAACTGGGATTCCAGCTCAGGTCCCAACACTATTCTCCTCCAAATAAGAAAACAAATTTTAAAAAATAAAAATTAAAAAAAAAAAAAAATTAAAAAAAAATAAATAAAAAAAATAAATAAAAATTAAAAGAAAAACCTTTACTGTTTTTCCCATAAAACTAAGTTATGAAACATTTTGCCACATAAATTGTTCTTAGTTTACTTTCATGATTTTATTAAACATTTACAGTTCCCAGGGTTTCTGGTCAGTGTGTGATCTTTCTGTGTTAATAAAGTCCTAGACAAAAAGTAAAGATATTCAACATTTCAGTTACATCTAAACATTTCTATTAATAACAAGTGAACGATGTTCAACCAACTTTCTCAAACTCCATCACTGTGAATAAATTGAAAACCTCCACTTCCACCACTTGAGACCCCTTAGAACTTTGAAAACCAGAATCACAGTCTGGGAATAAATGACACAGGAACTCCAGGGAAGAGAAGAATTTCACTGATACAAACAACTCTACGTAAAGCTTTCTTTGCCATCTCTGAAGCCTATATTATTTTGTAAGGATGAGATGCCTTTTTTGCGATGTGTGTTGACTACTCTCCCCCACCCCCCATTTACCACTAATAGCTGTCAACAATCTTGGAGGGTCAGAGGAGCGCATCCAATAGACTAAATCTTTTCATCTCTGTTGGACGCAACAGGGCATTTTTAGCTGGTTTCCTAAGCCATCATCACTAGAGTCAGCTCACAAATACTAATGAATAGCAGCAGTGCACACTGCCCACTGTAATGCTCCCAGCACAAGGCTGGGTGTGTCTCCGCCTTGCCTTCACCCTGGAATCCCCCCTTCTGTAGAACGCCAGGACACTGGAGTGTACACTCAGGTATGTGAATCTGCTCCCTCTGAAGAGACTCTGTTCAAAGTAAGAACTGAGAACCAACAAATGTTTCTTTCTATATGTCGTGTCTATTTCCTTCCAACCACACCCTAAGTTAAAAAACAAATTACAGTTTGTGAGCAAATCCAAGAGAACTAGTTTGAACATGAAAGAGTGGTATCTATATTATAAATCCAACGGAATTATTTTTTTATGTTCTGTACGCTAACAATGCCACAGCTTTAGTAATGCATGTTAGTAATGTGCTGCTTTGTAGGCATGAACTTAGAGGCTATAATCACTTTTTTTTTTTTTTTTAATTTTTATTGGCCATGCCACATGGCTTGCAGGATCTTTGTTCCCCAACCAGGGTACAAACCCGTGCCCCCTGCAGTGGAAGTGTGGAGTCCAAACAACTGGACCGCCAGGGAATTCCCCTATAATCACTTTCTTTTCAAGAAGGAGGGAAGTCTTTCGAGAAAATAATTTTAAATTACATAAAATTTTATTGTTTAATATTTATAATTAAAATTTTATTAAAATTATTTAAAGGGCTTCCCTGGTGGCGCAGTGGTTGAGAGTCCGCCTGCCGATGCAGGGGACACGGGTTCGTAACCCCGGTCCGGGAAGATCCCACATGCCCCGGAGCGGCTGGTCCCGTGAGCCATGGCCGCTGAGCCTGCGCGTTTGGAGCCTGTGCTCCGCAACGGGAGAGGCCACAACAGTGAGAAGGCCGCGTACCGCAAAAAAAAAAAAAAATTTAAGTATAATACTGTTTTCATTACAAGCATGTCACAAAATTCTTCCCTTTTCAAAACTCACGCCCTGCAATTATTTTAAACTGAA
The DNA here is from genome assembly GCF_003676395.1 of Aethalodelphis obliquidens. Lineage (NCBI taxonomy): Eukaryota > Metazoa > Chordata > Mammalia > Artiodactyla > Delphinidae > Aethalodelphis > Aethalodelphis obliquidens. Next base: position 44,194,292 of record NW_020837950.1, read on the forward strand.
TTTTAACCTCACAACTTAGATATAAAATTCTTCTGATATCTAACCAATGGCAAAATAAAGGTTCAAGAGGTTGCTACTGTTTTTCTCTTCTAAAAAGGTACATAAAGTGAGCACTTTTGGAATTAACACAAACATAGCAGGAGCCAACAGGAACATGGAACACACACTCAGAGGAAGCGAGTTCTCTGTGGACTGGACAACTATCAGGAAGACAAAAAGGTTTTAAAATGCAGACACAGTCAGTTCCTAGCACATTCTACTGACAAATAGTTTTCGTTTCCAAAACCACTACTGAACATCTAAAAGAGTCAAAACCACCTCAAAGTGAGACAAGAGATCTGGACAACAGAACATGAAGTCCCTGCCACATGAGCTACCCATTTTAGTTGGGATTCATTCGGATTCCCAGAGACACGGTCAGCTGTTAGAAAACAATGTGTTCTTCTGAAACCTGTACAAATGAAACCCTTTATTTCAGGAAATTTCCTTTAAAACAGAAACAGATCACAAGCCAGGTCAGGAACAAGTGTTCATGTACCTAACCCCTTACTTCCAGTTTTAAGAGCGCCAGAGTCCCCAAGTATTCAAGGGTAGAGAGGAAACAGGGGCGCTCCTAGGAGTTCTCCTGAGTAGTGGGTCAGTAAACAATTCACATGCTACCGTTAATGAGGGAGGTCTAGAAATATTTTAAAATTTAATTTTAAAATGTAACATGGATACTCAAAACTTTTTCTTTTTTTTTTTGCTTGACTGACTAAATACAATCTAAGACCTAACATATGTTGTATCCGTATCTTTGTTCAAAGAGAAAATTGTTTTTTTCCTGGAAACTGGCCAGCAGAACAAACAACATTCACTACCTGAAAATAGTAGTTCTTGCCTTCTCTTTTTAATCTTCCTAAAGAACTGTGAATAAGTTAATAAAGACAGTGACTTCACATTTAAAATCTTTCCTTTAAGTATTTTCTGAACTTTTTCTTGAGCCAAATCTCAACAGATTTGAACACTAGAGCTCAATCATCTTTTTATGAAACTATTAAATTTCTATTATCTAAGCTACATGCCTCCAAAGCATGAACACCAACGACATACTGGCATCACTTTAAAACTGAGCTGCAAAGTCTGGTTTTACATGCAGTATAAACCCATTTAGAGCACTAAACCACCATTTCATAAGAAGATAAACCCTTAAATAATTTATAGCACTACTAAATCTAGAGTTCCTAGTAGATTTAAAAACAGTATTTAAAATATCACTTTAGATTAAAACCATCAGCAAGAAGCCTACTTCTTTATGTCATAATCCGCCAAGTTAAAATGCAATACCAGCAGGCCATCTAGTGACCATTCAAGGGTTAGGAAAAAACTTAAATAAAAAACCCTCAGTATTCTCCAGTGTCTTCTATCTTCTTGGATAAAAATGTGCCAACTGAAGCATACTGAGAAAATAAAGATGCTCTGACACAATACTGAGAAATTAGGTATTTATTTAAATGACCACACTGCCTATACCAATTATACTACGTAAGCCAGATCGAAAGAGAAATAAGACAATCCAGAGATGACAGAACCAAAATACCCACCATACTAAAATACCCACTGTAGACCACACTAAAAATATTTTTTCTTGGGCTTCCCTGGTGGCGCAGTGGTTGAGAGTCCACCTGCCGATGCAGGGGACACGGGTTCGTGCCCCGGTCCGGGAAGATCCCACATGCTGCGGAGCGGCTGGGCCCGTGAGCCATGGCCGCTGAGCCTGCGTGTCCGGAGCCTGTGCTCCGCAACGGGAGAGGCCACAGCAGTGACAGGCTCGTGTACCGCAAAAAAAAAAAATTTTTTTCTTGGACAGTGAAAATCAATTCCATATCTTAATAATGATAAAATTTCATATTCTAAGGCAAATCAAGGAAAATTTAAACATGAAAATTTTTCACTGCCCTTTGACCTCTCTCCCCTCTACTGTGCATTGTGTATCCGCATTATGCATTGGCCTAACCTTCCCCACTGGCAGAAATTCATGTTCAATCATAAAGAGCAATGTTCTCCTAGTACCAACAAGACAACTCCTTAAAAGATAATATTCCTTCTTGGGGACTTCCCTGGTTGGCGCAGCGGTTAAGAATCCGCCTGCAATGCAGGGGACACGGGTTCGAGCCCTGGTCTGGGAAGATCCCACATGCCACAGAGCAACTAAGCCCATGTACCACAACTACTGAGCCTGCGCTCTAGAGCCCGCGAGCCACAACTGCTGAAGCCCGCGCGCCTATAGCCTGTGCTCCGCAACAAGAAAAGCCACCACAATGAGAAGTCTGTGCATCACAACGAAGAGTAGCCCCCACTCGCCACAACTAGAGAAAGCCCACGCGCAGCAACGAAGACCCAACGCAGCCAAAAATAAATATATTAATTAATTAATTTAAAAAAGAAGGTAACATTCCTTCATGATCTTGTAAGGGGCCACAATGACCCCCACTTTGTACTCACAGATCTGGATTGTGCAAACTATCTACGTCATTTAATGTACAGCCCTCTGTCTCAAAAACCTATACAACTGTGCTTTGACCTTTAAGGGCAGAACAGTTCTCAGCTTGCTGAGGGCCTGTTCCTAGGTTAAAATCCTCTATTTGACTCGAATAAAGCCTTCCATTTCTTTCTTAGATGGATTAATTTTTTCTCGACGGTAAAGAATGTTAAAGAAACAATACCTGGTAGAATTCATTTCAGAAGAGTCTCTCCAAAGTAATACGGAGCATCAGACAGAAAAAATTCCACTTATCACCAGAGGAGGCAGCACTTGTCAAACACCTGAACTATCCTGAGACAAACAACTTCACCTCCTTGAATCTGTTTCCTCATCAGTAAAATGAGGAAAATTATAACTACTTCTCAGAGTTTTAACAAAAATTAAATGCAATAATGCTACTGAAGGGACTACCAAAGGCTTTGCACATGCTAAGAGTTCTGCTCTTCCATCTCTACCTGTGCCATTCCCTGCCAGCACTCACAATTATATTCTTATAATGCTAGTCAATGAAGAACCTCTAATCTTCACATCCCCACTCAAAGCACACACTAGAAAGCTATGGAGATTTAGTTACAATTCCCTGAAAACACCATTGCACTCGACATCTTCATCCCCTCCACCCGCAATCTGTATTTGTGATATTAGCTCTACCATGTGAGCTCACATAACCCACCCTTGGAAAACCTAACAGATAATCTTTGAGGAACTTCCCTGGTGGTGCAGTGGTTAGGACTCCAAGCTCCCAATGCAGGGGGCCCGGGTTCGATCTCTGCTCAGGGAGCTAGATGCCCCATGCATGCCACAACCAAGAGTTCGCATGCCGCAACTAAGGAGCCTACGAGCCGCAACTAAACGAGCCTGCCTGCCACAACTAAGACCCGGCACAACCAAAATAAATAAACAAATAAATAAATAAAATATTTTTTTAATGTCTTTGTGATGACAATGAAGTTGAATTGCACTGGCTACCCCTGGACCACCAGGGAGAAGGAGCTTGTTAGGAAAAGCACATTACACTGTCACCTTGCGATAAGGGTGCAGCAGGCAAAGAAACTCCTTGTATCACCAACTGACCATAAAGTCTGAGCTGAACGTCAGGTATGAACCGGTTTCCCCATGTATCCTAATGTTCATCTGAGATTCAACTTTGTGAGAAAATCAAAGGAGAATATGCCAGAACAGAAGTAGTTGGTATGTGTGCATATTTCTTCCTTCAATTGTACTTTTAAATTCTGTATCATGTTATAAAAGAAAAAAAAGAATTTATATAGTCATTCTAGTTTATAAATAATGGTAGCAAGGACCAAAAATTAAGGTCCATGGGGCAGGAATCTGTACTGTCTAATTCACTGCCACATCCACAGTGGTTTACAACAGTGCCTAGCATGTATGGCACTAGGTATTTGTTAAATTAACTCACAGGATCAACCAGTACAAACAGAAATACATACTTTCAATGGGAAGTGAAGTCATTTACTTAGGAAAGCACACAACTGAAATCTTTTCCCCAAAAGAAGGTGGTTCCCAAAAAAGCAATTGCATTAAGGAGGCATTTACATTTATTCTTTTGTCACCACCCAGCTTTAGAATAAAAATGAGTAATTTTCAAAAGAAAATTTCCCTGTCTTAAACTAATATAACCAGAATACCTTTCTGGCTGTAAATTTAATTATATTATACTTGAGTTGTAATAAGAACACTCTTGAAAGTAAAAGCCAGAGGCATATGAAAATGAATTCTAGGAATTCATGTACCTGGAATCCTAGGTATGGAGTCTAATAAGTTCATGAACAAGTTAGTTAATATCTCTGAAATACTTCATAGGTTTACTCTGTGAATAAAATTAGACAACATACACAAAGTACTCAGTGCAAAGACCAAGTAGGAAACCACCAAAGTAATTCAAGGGAGAGGTGGTTAGAAGCTAAAGTAGGACAGAAGACCATTTCCCCTGAGATTCTAACAATCAAAGCAAATATTTTAAAAGACACAAAGCCCCACATACATGTCCCTTACAATAAGTATTCACTAGATGTTAGTTTATCTATCCCTCTCTTTCAAAACCTTGAGTGAAACTGTCCAATTATCAGATTGTCTAGCAAGAATAAGAGAGACTAATATCTGTATAAAAGGAAGAATAATAGGTATAATCATTAATTAGGAACAAACAAATTGGGAGCAAGGCATTAAGGCCACAGAGACTAAGGCAAGCAATGGCATCAAAAAAAGAAAAAAAGTAAACACTGTGGTGAAAGGCATAAGGACAATAATTTTTTAAAAATCAGCTTGGAACCAAACTATGGAGAAGCTTGAACACAAATTACCTTAAATCTATAAACAATGGGGGAAAAAATCAATATATATTTTAGAGTAAAAAACGGAAGGGATTAGACTACACTTTAGAAAGATGATTCTGCCAACAATATAAAATGGAATAAAAGGCAGACAGGACTGGAGGTGGGGTGACCAATTGTACAGTGGCAGTCAACACTCAATTTTTTACCGTTACAGGTGGGAAAAAAAGGCAAAGTCCTGTGCATAACAGACACCACATGAGCCTGCATTTTCATTTTACAGAATCATGGTTAAAAATAATTTAAGTCTAAATACAGTGAGGATCTTGGATTAAATCCAAGGATAGGAAAGGATAATAGTGGAAAAGCTTGTGAAATCCAAATAAGTTTGTGCTTTAGTACAAAGTACCAAGCTTAATTTCTCAGTTTTGAGAAATGGTCTATGATCATGTAAGTTATTAACCTAAGAGGAAGCTGCGTGAAGGATATACAAGAACGCTCTGTAATATTTTTAGATTTACAGAAGAATTGCCAAATTTTCTCAAGATAAATTTTTCTTGAAAAACAGCAAATCATCTTCCCACTGCAAAAAAAGAAAGAAAGAAAGAAAGAAAAAAGTCTCTATGTAGGTAAAAGTGTCAAACTCAAAGGACACAACTCTGAGTAGGGCCCCAAAGAAGTATTCAGGAATTGAAGGAAGGAAAGAATGGAAGGAGGGTAGCCATCACTCTCTAAGTTTAATAATCCCTTAAGTGTCTGAACTATCTGGAATTATCTATAGCCCATAAAATGGCTTCTGAGATGCATGAGCCCCCTAAAATTTTATGAGAATATCTATGTGTATTTTTCTGAAGTTTTGTAAAGCACTTAAGAATCAGTAATTAGATATAAAAAACAGACAATCCAAACTAACAGAAAATAGAACTATCGGGAATTCCCTGGCAGTCCAGTGGTTGGGACTCTGCACTTTCACTGCCATGGGCCAGGGTTTGATCCCTGGTCAGGGAACTAAGATCCTGCAAGCCGCATGGCGTGGCCAAAAGTAGAAAAATAAAAAAGAAAATAGAACTAAGTATAACTTTCTAACATTGATATGACAAATCTCAAGTTAAAAAAAAAGATAGGTTCAACATATAAAAAATGCAAGCAAAACTACAATCTAAAGGAAAAATACTGAAAACATAGTTTCAATGAAAATGGCATAGAATTAATATTTATTGATTTCATACAAATTTATAAGAAAACTATAAACAACCCCAACAGAGTAAAAGTAGAGTAAGGATAGACAATTCACTGAAAACGAAACAGAGATTACACAATAGACCACACCTAACAAGCAGAAAGGCCAGCTAATCTATAAAATCAAACTTTCTTGAGCCCATCACAGAGCTGAGGTCCTAAAGCAGTAACATGAGCTGCTTCCAAAGAGTGACAAGTCCCACCAAGAAAAGTCAAGACACGTGAATTATCTCCCTTTAGTAAAGCCTGGGAGGAAGAGATGGCTGCAAGAAAAGCAGGAAGAAGAAAACAGCTTTAAAGTTTTGAAAATTCTTCAAGGCTGAGTGTGGACTAGTGTGATAGGTGAGTATCCCTGGGAACCCAGACGTGAGGAGCTCTGCGCTCACTCACAAGCAGGCCTACGGGAGGTATGCAGAAGGAACGTGAAGAGCAGGTCTGGAGACCAGAGCGCGCTCCCTCGGTGGCGCGCAGCACAAAGCTCTGCCCACTCCCTGCAGCACTGTCTCATCCAAGACAAAAGCCTTAGGCTGATGGGGGAGGGCAGGAAACCGCTCCCCACCCGACCCCTAGCCTCCCAGGGTCTGCTGTTTTGGGGGAGGGGTAGAAGCAAGTATGGTCTGCCAAAAGGAGGTGGAAGAAACTCTCTTGGCCCAGGATCCTGAACCGATACAAACCAGGGATCTGCACGTGAGGAGCAGAAAACTCACCCTCCAAGACCTCCCAGGTTCAAAGAGAGGCTGGCTACCACGTAGAGAGGGGAAGCAACACTGAGGAAGACCCAATCCAAGATCCAGAAGCAGAGGTCCTGCTTAAAGCTGAATCTGGACCAGCAGAACTGAAAACCACCACTGCTCCTCCACCATGAGCTTAGCACTAAGTAATAAGCAAGAGTAGTTTACTGCTGTGAGAGAGGAGCAAGAGCCTGGAAGGGGACCCCTTCTGTGGTACAGGCATACAGGGAATGCTAAAAGCTGAGGACGGAGCAGAAACACTGGGGAAAACCCTCCAGCAGGCCAGATCCCACACTAAGCACAAGGAAAACAGTTCACCCCTGGAGAAATGTGAAGCGGGTGCTTCATGAAGAATAACTATAGAATAAGGAAACCCTAACCCAGCTGAACTACTTATTAAACTAACTCAACTCACTACACTAACAGTGTGACAAAAGAAGCATAAATGCCCAAAGCATAAATACCACTTACCTCAATCTCTACTGTTCTTCCAGACACAACACCCAGCATTCAATAAAAAATTAGGACACATCAAAAAGAGCAAGAAAAAACACCCACTGTTAAGAAATACAGCAAGATCCAGAAATGACCCAGAGGTTAGAACCATCAGGCAGGACTTTAAAATAATTAAAATTACTATGTTAAAAGATCTAGTGCAAAAGCGGACAGCATGCCTAAAAAGATAAAGGATTTCAACAGAGAGATGTACACTATACTAAAAACAAAAAAGATAACCAAATGATGATAGAATTTTTTAATAATCAGAGTTTAAAAATTCCTCCTATGGGCAAATCAATATATTGGATACAGCTAAGGAATCAGTAACCTTGAAAATAAGTGAATAGAAATTAATAAAGCTGAAAAGTTAAGACAAAAAAGGGTGAAAGAACAGAGCATCTTTAGGCTGCGGGAAAATATTATATTGTCTAACATATGCGTAACTGGAGTCCCAGAAGGAGGAGAGAGAATAGGACAAAAGAAATATTTGAAGACATAATGGTCAAGAGTTTTCAAAAACCAATAAAAGAATAAACTACCAACCCAAGAAAGTAAAAGAACTCTGAACTGAGAGAAATCGACCTAAATATACTGAAAGACCTATAAACTTCATACTAAAACTGCTGAAAACCAAAAAGATTAAGAGCAAATGTTGAATTTAGGCAGGAAAAAAAAGAAACATTATAAAGAGAGGGGGGAAAAAGAAAAGAATCACATCAGACTTTCATCAGAAACAATGCAAACAAGAGGACCATGGAACAACATCTTTAAAGTACTAAAAGAAAAACACCTGTCAACCCAGAACTCTGCCCAACAAACACATGAAAAGATGTTCATCATCACTAATTATTAGAAAAATACAAATCAAAACTACAGTGAGGTACCACCTCACACCAGATGGAATGCCCTTTATTAAAAAGTCTACAAATAATAAAACGCTGGAGAGGGTGTGGAGGAAAAGGAACCCTCTTATGCTGTTGGTGGGAATGTAAACTGGTGCAACCACTATGGAAAATAGTATAGAGGTTCCTCCAAAAACTAAAAATAGAGTTGCCATATGATCCAGCAATCCCACTCCTGGGCGTACACCCAGACAAAACTGTAATTCAAAAGATACATGCACCCCTATGTTCATAGCACCACTATTCAGAATAGCCAAGACATGGAAACAACCTAAATGTCCATCGGCAGATGAATGGATAAACAAGATATGGTATATACATACAATGGAATATTACTCAGCCATAAAAAGGAATGAAATAATGCCATTTGCAGCAACATGGACGGACCTAGAGATTATCATACTAAACAAAGTTAAGTCCGAAAGAGAAAGACAAATACCACCTTAGATCACTTATATGTGGAATCTAAAATACGACACAAATGAACATATCTACGAAACAAAAACAGATTTACAGATATAGAGAACAGACTTGTGGTTGCCAAGGGGGAGGGGAGTGGGGGAGGAAAGGACTGGGAGTTTGGGATTAGCAAATGCAAACTATTATATATAGGATGGATAAATAACAAGGTCCTATTGTATAGCACAGGGAACTATATTCAATATCCTGTGATAAACCATAATGGAAAAGAATATGAAAAAGAACATATATATATATAACTGAGTCACTTTGCTGCACAGCAGAAATTAAACACAACATTGTAAATCAACTATACTTCAATAAAATTTTTTAAAATGTATCCTATGCCCTCCCCCAAACATCTTTTTAAAATGAACAAACAGATGAGAAAGATCTGATATAAAGCCTTTCCAAACTCAGTCATCTGTGCCTCCCAGTATGCTATGTATACATTGAAACTATGGTTTCTAGGACACTTTCTAGGAGTTATATACTCTAATTTCTATCACCTACAATGTAAATTCCTCAAGGACAGAAACACAGCTGGTTAAGCTCTGTAGTGCCAGTGCCCTAGAATGTGACTAACTACAGTAGCGGGCTTTTAACAGATTGATGATGGATAATGAAAGAATGAATAATGAAGGGATGAGAGGGAAGCCAGAAGCAGAGCAATAGGACTAGCTCAAGAGCTCAGAAGTTGGTTAACCAACAGAAAAATGAAGAAGGGCAGAAAGATGAAGTACGAAACCTTCTGGGATTAGGTCTCATTGACCTGCAGAGAGTACACCAATACATATGAAGAAAAACATCAGAGCAGGGCAGTTAGCAATTCATTTTATTTCTATCTATTCAGGTAAAATGCTTATGTAAGGGAAATAAATTAGGAAAGCAAGTCCCAGACTAATCATCTGGTAAACATTTTATAATATGGAAAAATTCAAAGGGTAAACATTCATAGCATATTCAGATATAGGTAATTTTTATTTAAAAGTTGAATGCCTAGTATATCCAGTAAGAAATACTAGATGAAAGAGTTTTATGGTAATAGGATTTTAAAAGTCAACAGTGGGTTGAGAAATCACAAGCCACAGTTTGGACAGAATGAGGAGCAATGATACAACGCCGACTGTGTACCACCATTATCAGGAGTTCCTGTGCAGCACTGAACAGCAAAGGCAGGAACCCCATGACTGGGGAGAAAGGAACTACTGACGCCCACATGAAGGCCGTATCCTCTTCAGCTAAATGAACTGTGACCCTCCACTAGGAAAGGGGAAGTATGGAGAAAGGAGCAGAGAAGGGAAGAAAAATAACTTCTAAAAACTGAGATTAAACTAAACTCAGAGAATCACGCACCTAGCGGGCCTGATAACATCAAACCTCTTTACGTTTCCATATGTTCAGGAACGAGACAAAGGTCGTTATGTCCTGGAACCTTCACCTACCTAAAATTCAACCATAAGATGTCATCAAGTTATCACAGGGGAAATCTGGACTCTCTAAATGTTTAGGAAAAGTTAAATACATTATGTAACTCAACTTAAAAATATACTGATGCCAAGTTGTAGAGCTGAATAACCAAGGCTGAATTTCCTCTATAAGGCATTTGTGTGTTAAAATTACAGGTAAAATAAAAGATTGTTTGTCTCTCAAGCCTCCTGTGGTTTAGACTGACTGGAATATTTCACATGTGATACATATATGGTGCCCCCCACAGCACCTAACACAGTGACACACATGCACAGAAAACCGTCAGTGCTATAAAGAATTTAAAATGCACGTATTCAGCACTTAATGTATTCAACAACACATTAAAAGGATCATAAACCTTGATCAAGTGGGATTAATCCCAGGATGCAAGGATGGTTCGATATCCACAAATCAATCGATGTGATATGCCACATTACCAAGATGAACAATAAAAATTATATGATCATCTGGATAGAGGCAGAAAAAGCTTCTGACAAAGTTCAACATCCAGTTACGGTAAAAACTCTCAACAAAGTGGTTATAGAGAGAACACACCTCAATATGATAAAGGCCATATATGATAAGCCCACAGCTAACAGCATACTCAATGGTTAAAGCATTTCCTCTAAGATCAGGAACAAGACAAAGTTGTCTACTCTCACCATTTTTATTCAACATAGTAATGGAAGTCTTAGTCACAGCAATCAGACAAGAAAAATATATAAAAGGCAACCAAACTGGAAAGGAAGAAGTAACACTGTCACTGCAGATAACATGACACTTTACACAGAAAATTCTCAAGACACTACCAAAAACTACTATAGCTAATCAACGAATCTCGTAAAGGTGGAGGACACAAAATTAATATATAGAAATCTGTTGCATTTCTATACAGTAAAAATGAGCTATAAGAAAGAGAAATTAAGAAGATAATTCCATTTACGATCACATCAAAAAGAATAAAATAGGAATAAATCTAACTAAGGAAGTAAAAGACTTCTTCTCAGAAAACTATAAGACACTGATGAAAGAAACTGAAGATGACACGAACATGCAAAGATATACCTTGGTCATGGACTAGAATTAATATTGTTAAAATGACCACACTACCCAAGGCAATCTACAGATTCACTTCAATTCCTAACAAAATACTAATGGCATTTTTTACAGAACTGGAAAAAATAATTGTAAAATTTGTATGGAAACACAAAAGACCCCAAACAACCAAAACAATCTTGAGAAAGAAGAACAAAGCTGGAGTTATCATGCTCCCTGATTTCAAACTACACTATAAAGCTACTGTCATCAAAACAGTATGGTACTAGTACAAAAACAGACATAGATCAAAGGAACAGAACAGAGAGCCCAGAAATGAACCCACACTTATATGGGCAATTAATCAATGACAAAGGAGCCAAGAATATACAATGGGGAAAAAGACAGCCTCTTCAATAAATGATTTTGGGAAAAGTGGACAGCTACTTGCAAAAGAATTAAACGGGAGCAGAAGCAAGAAGAACTACAATCCTGCAGCCTGTGGAACAAAAACCACATTCACAGAAAGACAGACAAGATGAAAAGGCAGAGGGCTATATACCAGATGAAGGAACAAGATAAAACCCCAGAAAAACAACTAAATGAAGTGGAGAGAGGGAACCTTCCAGAAAAAGAATTCAGAATAATGATAGTGATGATCCAGGACCTCGGAAAAAGAATGGAAGCAAAGATCAAGAAGATGCAATAAATGTTTAACGAAGAACTAGAAGAATTAAAGAACAAACAAACAGAGATGAACAATACAATAACTGAAATAAAAACTACACCAGAAGGAATCAATAGCAGAATAACTGAGGCAGAAGAACGGATAAGTGACCTGGAAGACAGAATGGTGGAATTCACTGCTGCAGAACAGACTAAAGAAAAAAGAATAAAAAGAAATGAAGACAGCCTAAGAGACCTCTGGGACAAGGTTAAACACAACAACATTCGCATTATAGGGGTTCCAGAAGGAGAACAGAGAGAGAAAGGACCCGAGAAAATATTTGAAGAGATTATAGTCGAAAACTTCCCTAACATGGGAAAAATAGCCACTCAAGTCCAGGAAGCGCAGAGAGTCCCATACAGGATAAACCCAAGGAGAAACACGCCGAGACACACAGTAATCAAATGGGCAAAAATTAAAGAAAATTATTGAAAGCAGCAAGGGAAAAAAGACAAATAATACACAAGGAACTCCCATAAGGTTAACAGCTGATTTCTCAGCAGAAACTCTACAAGCCAGAAGGGAGTGGCATGATATACTTAAAGTGATGAAAGGGAAGAACCTACAACCAAGATTACGCTACCCAGCAAGGATCTCGTTCAGATTCGATGGAGAAATCAAAAGCTTTACAGACAAGCTAAAGCTAAGAGAATTCAGCACCACTACACCAGCTCTAAAACAAATGCTAAAGGAACTTCTCTAAGTGGGAAACACAAGAGAATAAAACAACCTACAAAAACAAACCCAAAACAATTAAGAAAATGGTCATAGGAACATACATATCGATAATTACCTTAAACATGAATGGATTAAATGCTCAAACCAAAAGACACAGGCTTGATGAATGCATACAAAAACAAGACCCATATATATGCTGTCTACAAGAAACCCACTTCAGACCTAGGGACACATACAGACTGAAAGTGAGGGGATGAAAAAAGATATTTGATGCAAATGGAAATCAAAAGAAAGCTGGAGTAGCAATACTCATATAAAATAAAACAGACTTTAAAATAAAGAATGTTACAAGAGACAAGGAAGGACACTACATAATGATCAAGGGATCAATCCAAGAAGAAGATATAACAATTATAAATATATGTGCACCCAACATAGGAACACCTCAATACATAAGGCAACTGCTAACAGCTATAAAAGAGGAAATCGACAGTAACACAATAATAGTGAGGGACTTTAACACCTCACTTACACCAATGGACAGATCATCCAAAATGAAAATAAATAAGTAAACATAAGCTTTAAATGACACAACAGACCAGATAGATTTAACTGATATTTATAGGACATTCCATCCAAAAACAGCAGATTACATTTTCTTCTCAAGTGCGCATGGATTATTCTCCAGGATATATCACATCTTGGGTCACAAATCAAGCCTCAGTAAATTTAAGAAAATTGGAATCATATCAAGCATCTTTTTGGACCACAACGCTATGAGATTAGAAATGAATTACAGGGAAAAAAATGTAAAAAACACAAAGACATGGAGGCTAAACAATACGTTACTAACTAACCAAGAGATCACTAAAGAAATCAAAGAGGAAATCAAAAAATACCTAGAGACAAATGACAATGAAAACACAACGATCCAAAACCTATGGGATGCAGCAAAAGCAGTTCTAAGAGGGAAGTTTATAGCTATACAAGCCTACCTCAAGAAACAAGAAAAATCTCAAGTAAACAATCTAACATTACACCTAAAGCAACTAGAGAAAGAAGAACAAACAAAACTCAAAGTTAGCAGAAGGAAAGAAATCATAAAGATCAGAGCAGAAATAAATGAAATAGAAACAAAGAAAACAATAGCAAAGTTCAATAAAACTAAAAGCTGGTTCTTTGAGAAGACAAACAAAATTGATAAACCATTAGCCAAAATCATCAAGAAAAAGAGGGAGAGGACTCAAATCAATAAAATTAGAAATGAAAAAGGAGAAGTTACAACAGACACCACAGAAATACAAAGCATCCTAAGAGACTACTACAAGCAACTCTATGCCAATAAAATGGACAACCTGGAAGAAATGGACAAATTCTTAGAAAGGGATAACCTTCCAAGACTGAACCAGGAAGAAACAGAAAATATGAACAGACCAATCACAAGTAATGAAATTGAGACTGTGATTAAAAATCTTCCAACAGGGCTTCCCTGGTGGCGCAGTGGTTGAGAGTCTGCCTGCCGATGCAGCGGACACAGGATCGTGCCCCGGTTCAGGAAGATCCCACATGCCGCGGAGCAGCTAGGCCCGTGAGCCATGGCCACTGAGCCTGCGCATCTGGAGCCTGTGCTCTGCAACGGGAGAGGCCACAAGAGTGAGAGGCCCACGTACCAAAAAAAAAAAATCTTCCAGCAAACAAAAGTCCAGGACCAGATGGCTTCACAGGTGAATTCTATCAAACATTTAGAGAAGAGCTAACACCCATCCTTCTCAAACTCTTCCAAAAAGTTGCAGAGGGAGGAACACTCCCAAACTCATTCTACAAGGCCACCATCACCCTGATACCAAAAGCAGACAAGGATGTCACAAACAAAGAAAAATACAGGCCAATATCACTGATGAACATAGATGCAAAAATCCTCAACAAAATACTAGCAAACAGAATCCAACAACACATTAAAAGGATCATACACCATGATCAAGTGGGAATTATCCCAGGGATGCAAGGATTCTTCAATATATGCAAATCAATCAATGTGATACACCATATTAACAAACTGAAGAATAAAAACCACATGATCATCTCAATAGATGCAGAAAACGTTCTGACAAAATTCAACACCCATTTATGATAAAAACTCTCCAGAAAGTGGGCATACAGGGAAGCTACCTCAACATAATAAAGGCCATATATGACAAACCCACAGCAAACATCATTCTCAATGGTGAAAAACTGAAAGCATTTCCTCTAAGATCAGGAATGAGACAAGGATGTACACTCTCACCACTATTATTCAACACAGTTTTGGAAGTCCTAGCCACAGCAATCAGAGAAGAAAAAGAAATAAAAGGAATACAAATTGGAAAAGAATAAGTAAAACTGTCACTGTTTGCAGATGACATGTTACTATACATAGAGAATCCTATATATGCCACCAGAAAACTACTAGAGCTAATCAATGAATTTGGTAAACTTGCAGGATACAAAATGCACAGAAATCTCTTGCAGTCCTATACACTAATGATGAAAAATCTGAAGGAGAAATTATGAGAACACTCCCATTTACCATTGCAACAAAAAGAATAAAATACCTAGGAATAAACCTACCTAGGGAGACAAAAGATCTGTATGCAGAAAACTATAAGACACTGATGAAAGAAATTAAAGATGATACCAACAGATGGAGAGATATACCATGTTACTGGATTGGAAGAATCAGTATTGTGAAAATGACTGTACTACCCAAAGCAATCTACAGATTCAATGCAATCCCTATCTAATTACCAATGGCATTTTTTATGGAACTAGAACAAATCATCTTAAAATTTGTATGGAGACACAGAAGACCCCGAATAGCCAAAGCAGTCTTGAGGGAAAAAAACGGAGCTGGAGGAATCAGACTCCCTGACTTCTACAGACTATACTACAAAGCTACAGTAATCAAGACAATATGGTACTGGCACAAAAACAGAAACATAGATCAATGGAACAAGATAGAAAGCCCAGAGATAAACCCACACACCTATGGTCAACTAATCTATGACAAAGGAGGCAAAGATATACAATGGAGAAAAGACAGTCTGTTCAGTAAGTAGTGCTGGGAAAACTGGACAGCTACATGTAAAAGAATGAAATTAGAACACTCCCTAACACCATACACAAAAATAAAGTCAAAATGGATTCGAGACCTAAATGTAAGACCAGACACTATAAAACTCTTAGAGGAAAACATAGCAAGAACACTCTTTGACATAAATTACAGGAAGATCTTTTTTGATCCACCTCCTAGAGTAATGGAAATAAAAACAAAAATAAACAAATGGGACCTAATGAAACTTCAAAGCTTTTGCACAGCAAAGGAAACCATAAACAAGACGAAAAGACAACCCTCAGAATGGGAGAAAATATTTGCAAACGAATCAACGGACAAAGGATTAATCTCCAAAATATATAAACAGCTCATGCAGCTCAATATTAAAGAAACAAACAACCCAATCCAAAAATGGGCAGAAGACCTAAATAGACATTTCTCCAAAGAAGACATACAGATGGCAAAGAAGCACATGAAAAGCTGCTCAACATCACTAATTATTAGAGAAATGCAAATCAAAACTACAATGAGGGGCTTCCCTGGTGGCGCAGTGGTTGGGAGTCCACCTGCCGATGCAGGGGACATGGGTTCGTGCCCTGGTCCAGGAAGATCCCACATGCCATGGTGCGGCTAGGCCCATGAACCATGGCCGCTGAGCCTGCGCGTCTGGAGCCTGTGCTCCGCAGCGGGAGAGGCCACAACAGTGAGAGTCCCGCGTACCACAAAAAAAAAAAAAAACCTACAATGAGGTATCACCTCACACCAGTTAGAATGAGCATCATCAGAAAATGTACAAACAACGAATGCTGGAGAGGGTGCAGAGAAAAGGGAAACCTCTTGCACTATTGATGGGAATGTAAACTGATACGGCCACTATGGAGAACAGTAGGGAGGTTCCTTAAAAAACTAAAAACAGATTTACCATATGATCCAGCATCCCACTACTGGGCATATACCCAGAGAAAACCATATTACAAAAAGACACATGCACCCCAATGTTCATGGCAGCACTATTTACAATAGCCAGGTCATGGAAGCAACCTATATGCCCAATGACAGACGAATGGATAAAAAAGTTGTGGTGTATATATATACAATGGAATATTACTCAGACATAAAAAGGAACGAAATTGAGTCATTTGTTGAGATGTGGATGGACCTACAGACTGTCATACAGAGTGAAGTAAGTCAGGAAGAGCAAAACAAATATCATATATTAACGCATGTAGGTGGAACCTAGAAAAATGGTACAGATGAGCAGGGCAGAAGTTGAGATACAGATATAGAGAACAGACATATGGACACCAATGGGGGAAAACTGCATTGGGGTGGGGATGGTGGTGTGCTGAATTGGGCGATTGGGATTGACATGTATACACTGATGTGTATAAAATTGATGATTAATAAGAACCTGCAGTATAAAAAAACAAACAAAACAACTAATACTAAACTTTCATTGGGTTATTTGTATGGAAATATGTTAATATAAATGTTTCAGACATTACATGAAATTTCTAAAAATCTTATATGTTCTGGTATAATGTTATAAGTCATAATTCTAGTTATTACTTTAAAATGTATATCTCAGAAATAACTAAATTTCCTTGTCACTTGCATTATTATGAACTTTCATCAAATCTTTAACCATGGTCATTCTTAAGTCTTTTGTCATTCACAGACAGTTCTGGGTGTACTCTGAGGCTTTTGCAAAAATGTTCCTATAAAAGGGTTTCATCTTCAAGGAATTCATGGAAAAGACTCTGACAAGTACAGGTTTCTGGTAACTGACTATACTGCTGAACTGAATGAATAAGCATTTTCAGAACTCTAATGGAAAACTGATGAACTCATAAAAGTGCTAACAAAAGATCAACATGAAAAAAAAATTAATTACATGGGACTGAGTGAACTGATGAGGATGATTATAATTTTTGTGACTTTCTGTCTGAATTAAAAAAAAAAAATCCCACAAGGACTCAGAGGCAAAAAATATACAAATCAATTTTCACTGCAAAGTAAAGGAGCTGTTACAGTGGAGGATTACTGGACTGAATGTCAATATTATGACATAGTATGAGTGTGTTTCGTGTTTGGTAATTACATTCATTGTTGCTTTTGTTGTGGTCATCCATTTACAATGCTTGGTGTCAGTCTATCTCTTGTAAAAATAAAATACATCGTGTGTGTGTCTGTGTGTGGGTGTGTGTGTGGGTGAAAAAATAATTATTTTAAAAAAAGAATCACACTGGGACTACTTTCTCACGCCATACACAAAAATAAATTCAAAATGGGTTAAAGACTTAAATGTAAGGCCTGAAACCATAAAACTTCTACAAGAAAACATGGGCAGTATGCTCTTTGGTCTTAATAGTATTTTTTTTTTGGCTATGTCTCCTCAGGCAAGGGAAACAAATGCAAAAGTAAACAAATGGGACTACATCAAACTAAAAAGCTTTTGCACAGCAAAGGAAACTATCAACAAAACAAAAAGGCCACCTACTGAATGGGAGAAGATATTCGCAAATGATATAGCTGGTAAGGGGTTTATATCCAAAATATACAAAGAACTCACACAACCAAGATCAAAAAAACCAAACAGGGCTTCCCTGGTGGCACAGTGGTTGAGAGTCTGCCTGCCGATGCAGGGGACACGGGTTCATGCCCCGGTCAGGGAGGATCCCACATGCCGCGGAGCGGCTAGGCCCGTGAGCCATGGCTGCTGAGCCTGCACGTCCAGAGCCTGTGCTCGACAATGGGAGAGGCCACAGCAGTGAGAGGCCTGCGTACCGCAAAAAAAAAAACAAAAACCAAACAATCTGATTAAAAAATGAGCAGAGGATCTGAGGATCTGTTTTTCTAAAGAAGACGCAATTGGTGAACAAGCACATGAAAAGATGCTCAACATCACTAATGATCAGGGAAATACAAATCAAAACCACTATAGAGATAACACCTCACACCTGTCAGAATGGCTATCAACAAAAACACAACAAATAACAAGTATCGTCCACGATGTGTGGAAAAGTGAACCCTCATACACTATTGGTGGAAATATAAATTGGTGCAGCCACTATGGAAAACAGTATGGAGATTCCTCAAAAAATTACAAATAGAACTATCATATGATCCAGCAATACCTCTCCTAGGTATTAGAAAACACTAATTAGAAAAGCTATACACACCCCTATGCAGCATTATTTACAACAGCCAAGAAATGGATGCAACCCAAGTACCCATCAATAGATGAATGGATAAAGTTGTGGTATATGTATATAATGAAATATTACTCAGCCATAAAAGAGAATGAAATCTTGCCATTTATGACAATATGGATGGACCCACAGGATACTATACTAAGTGAAATAAGTCAGACAGAGAAAGACAAATATTGTGTGATTTCACTTTTATGTGGAATCTAAAGAACAAAACAAATGAACAAACTTAACAAAACAGAAACAGAGTTATTGATAGAGAGCAAAAAGATTACCAGAAGAGAGGGGACTGGGGGAGGAAGAAAGAAATAGGTGAGGGTGATTAAGAGGTACAACCTTATAGTTGCAAAATAAATGAGTCATGAGTATGAAATATACAGTGTGGGAAATACAGTTAATAACTAAGTAGTATCTTTGTGGCAATGTAACTAGACTTATTATGGTAATCATTTTGAAATGTATATAAAACATCAGTATGTTGTGTAACAGAAACTAACACAGTATTATAAATTATACTTCAAAAACAAATGAACATACAAACAAACTCACAAAAAAAGAGATCAGATTTGTAGTTACCAGAGGCAGGGGGTGGGGGGAGAGGGAACTGGATGAAGGCAGTCAAAAGGTACAATCTTCCAGTTATAAGGTAAATAAGTACTAGGGATGTAAGGTACAACATTATAAATATAATTAACACTGCTGTATGTCATATATGAAAGTTTCTAAGAAAGTAAATCCTAAGAGTTCTTATCACACACAAAAAAAATTTTTTTCTATTTCTTAAATTCTGTACCTATGTGAGATGATGGATGTTCACTAAACTTACTGTGATTATCATTTCGTGATGTACATAAGTCAAATCATTATGCTGTACACTGTAAACTTATACAATGCTGTATGTCAATTATATCTCAATAAAATTGGAAGAAAAAAAAGAATATAAAATACAAATGTTACTCCATATTACCACCACCCTTTTTTTGGAGGGGGAATGTTATGAGATGGATATAATTATTCTCTAGGGATTCCCTCTTGGACCTCCTCTTACCCGTTCCTGTAGAAGTTCCACAACCTGCTGGACACAGTCATTTACATCACAGGAGTCTGTTTTCAGCACCAGTTCCGGGGCCTCTGGTTTTTCATATTCAGAATCAATCCCAGTGAAACCTATAAAAGGTAAAAGATAATAGAGGGAGTGGAAATTAAAATAGGTTTGTTTCCTCAGTGCAAGTCTCTGCTATGCTGAAGTTCATATTTATGCTGTCCCTTCTAAGTTACGGGGTTATAATATTGAAACTTCTTCCCTGGGAGAAGATTTCTAATTAAACTTTTGTTTCTTCTTTGAACACAAACAGTCGATCCTTCTTATTCGCAGTAGTTCTCTTCAATAAGTTGCCACACACACAAAATTAGTGAATACTGAACCACTGCTTCTAGGAGAAATGTGGGTTTGGTTTCCTGTGGGCCTCTAGTCACCAAATTTTTGTCAACCAATTAATATATTTGTTTTATGAGTGTTTCTGCTTAAAGACACCTTATTTCATATATAGTGCTGATTCATTAACACCGAACTCATGGCCAACAGCACCAGAACTCATGTCTGAACAAAGCTTATCTAACACATGTATTTTCTCCACAAGGCAGGTCAGTCTTCCTGCCCTTGGGAACACTGGACAGTACTTCAGCATTGTGCCAGGGGGTCATTTTAAACAGCAAAATCACCAACAAAAAGAAAAAATAAAAAAGTAAAACACATGGCACTAAACAGGCCATCAAAAGGACACTTCTTGGGCTTCCCTCGTGGCGCAGTTGTTGAGAGTCCGCCTGCCCATGCAGGGGACATGGGTTCATGCCCCGGTCCGGGAAGATCCCACATGCCACGGAGCGGCTGGGCCCATAAGCCATGGCCGCTGAGCCTGCGCGTCCGGAGCATGTGCTCCGCAACGGGAGAGGCCACAACAGTGAGAGGCCTGCGTACCAAAAAAACAAAACAGAAAAGGACACTTCTTTACAGTATGAGAGCTGATACACAAAAGCTTTGTTCAACTTCAGCTGGGAATGTATATTCCGGGTGACTAAAATTCTGCTGCTCTGTGTGTGTCTACAAGTGACAGCCAAAGTACTGTGGGTATATGGATGTGGGGTAACAAATTTTAGTGAGTAGGCACACTTGCAAATCTGGAATCTTCCAATAATGAAGATTGATGATATTTCTATCACCCTTCCTTTTTTCTGTTAAGTAAATGCCTACATTGCCTGTGAAGAAAACAGGAATGAATACCAAGTAATCCAGAGCATCCCATTTCTCCACGGGAACACAGGATATAGTGCCGAAACCCTGGGCAGAAAACCAAACTCGACAAGATTTTTTTCGCTCTCAGTGCAAAAACCAACGCCAAGTCAATCTGTCCATTATATTCACCAGGATTATCTACAGCTGAATTGAAGCTCTGCAGGGTTCTTCTGCCATCACATGAAGTGTTCAGGCAAGACAGATTAACTACTATTAGCTTAAGCAGAACATAAGTAAGGAATCCTGTTATATCACCAAAAATGTTCCACAATCAAATGTAACCCATTTAGATATTAACCACTATTTAGATTTTCCCTATCTGTACATGTGCTACCGTGTAACTGCCTAGAAGAGAAAGAACACATGATGTTAACCACAGAATGGGCTGGCTGAGCTGAAGATATGCTATTCCTATCTTTCATATTATTCCATACCTAAGTCATTCGAGATCTGTCTGCCTTGGAATGCCAAGTCATTCTTGGGTTAGAATGGTCAACATGAACTTAAAATCATTACTAAAAAGCTTTAAAATAAACACTACAAGTCTATAGCCTATTTCATTTTTTTTTCTATTTCATATTTCATATTTCACATATTTAAGTATCACATGAAGTTCTGAACCCAAGAAGAAATTTTTGCATTACCAATATTCCCGACGGTATTAGTGGTGAGTCACAGTAAAATACGTGGGGAAAAAACAAACCTGGTTAAAACACTAGTTCTT
This sequence comes from Aethalodelphis obliquidens, assembly GCF_003676395.1. NCBI lineage: Eukaryota > Metazoa > Chordata > Mammalia > Artiodactyla > Delphinidae > Aethalodelphis > Aethalodelphis obliquidens. Next base: position 44,216,169 of record NW_020837950.1, read on the forward strand.
AAGCTCTGATTCTCAAATGTGGCTACACGGTGGAATCACTGGGTCCCACCCTTAAGAGATTCTGATTTCAATGGTCTGCGGTACAGCCTTGGCACTAGATTTTTTAAGTCCCACCAGATAATGCTTATGTGCAGCAAAGCTTTGAGGATCATTGTGTTAGAAGACTTGGTTTAACATTTTAAAAGCCCAGGAAGTCTCTTCCTAGTTAATTTAGCCCATAAGTGATTACAGTAAATGTATACTGTGAGAAAAACGTTTATATTTAAGTAAATAATAACTACTTGAGCGTTACTCATGAAAATAATCTAGGTATTTAAGAGTAGCTGACACAGGCATATATTTACAGTTTAGTAAATGTCATATAAAGGCCTATAAAAGCCTGAAGTCTGCTGAATGTATGCAATCTCACCTGTCCCTGAAATGTTTACCATCAAGGCTCTGAAATAGCATTGGTAGGAAACTTTTTAAGCACCATTCTTACAATGAGTAAATGATTTTGAAAACTGTCCAGTCAGGAACTCTAGAACCATGGCAAACCTAAAATAAATAAACGTGTGTACACACATGCACACAAGTATACATTAACCTAAGAACATTTTAACAATGTCTATTCAAAGGAGTTACGAAACACCTGGTAAACAAGTAAAACATAGAAAACTGAACTAATACAAGCACATTCCCAGATACAGAATGCAAACTGTAAGTGACTCAAGGTATTTTGGATTCAGTCTTATTATTCATCTTTGCATCCCCAGCACCAGATATAAACCTTGCAAATAGAAAGCATTGATCAAAGTGTTGAACATCCAATTTCCACTCCACCTTCTAATCCATTCGAGAAGCATTTACTGTGTGTGTGTACCAAGTATTATGCTTTGGGCCACGCTCTGTGCTAAATTCTAAAAATACAAAAATGGTAAAGATGTTGTCCTGGCTCACAGGGTGCTTACTCCAGCTGAGCAAACAAATCTACCTCCCTCACCAATCCATCCTTACAAAAACAACAAAAGCAACTACAATTAAAATAAGTAAAAGATTCAGACTTCAAGATCCTGGACACACTGTTCTGCTTCTCTTTGCAGAAGTGCACACTGGCCGTCAACAGAGAGAGGGTGACCTAGAAATTAAATGGATAAACTGTTTTCCCTCCTGTTGTCATATATTATTCAGGTCAGGCAGCCTATTCTCACTGAGTCAAGAAAGTACAGGCTTAATGGGTGAAACTTGAGTCTCCATGATGGCAAGACTGGATACGAGCCCTGCCCAAGGAACCAGATTCACCACGGCCCGTGGAACTTGCCCCAACTGCTAATGGGCTCCCAGGTCCAAACAGAAGAGCCCAGCATAACAAGCATTTTCCTTCCTGTTCCACCTTCTCCTTTCTAGGGCCAGAAGCTGGTGCTAAAATCTATACTTCCTTGAGCTCCTGGGAGCTCCTGGAGTCGGAGGCTATCACACTCCCTGCTGGGAAGGCAAACAAAAGTTAGGGGCATGAATTGATCCCAAACAATGCTGAACCTACTGCCCTCTGTTACTGTTAATAATAATACCGGTAATAGACCAGGGCTAATGTCAAAGGACGTCTAAAAGATAAACAGAATGACTGGTATCAAGGGCGACAGCAGAACGGGTTCTAAATGTCTCTCTCTATGTCCAGATTTTCATCATAGTTGAAACTCTGGGAGCAGACCATAAAATCGAAAATACAAGCTGTATGTACTTTGATAAAATCACAGATATGTTAATTTAATCTACTGCAACAATCATACATAGAATGAATTTCAGACCATTCCAGGCACTATGATGTAAATAAGAGTGAGACATTTTCTTTGTTCTCAAGATGCTTATAATTCAGGCATTTTTCCCAGCAGCTATGGAATGTCCTACATCTTCACTGGAACAAAGAGAACAGAAGTGGCAGCAACTATCCAACTAATAGCCAATCTAATGCTAGGTACCTAATTATACCAAATAGGCTTCCCAAAGTCTCAATCCTCTAAAACTGCCTTGTGAGTAGGATTTCAACCTGATCGATGATACTGAGCGTACACAGTGCCAGGTACTACTGGTAGGCCTGAGAGATACAACAGTGTAACAAGACCTGCTTTCTCTTCTCAAGTAGCTCCAAGTTGTTTGAAAACTTCCATCTCTTAGAAAAGATTACCAGTCTCAGATATGGTAAGATGAAACATCTAAGGAAAGACAAACTGGGAAAAAAATATTACTTACCTTTAATTTCTCCAGCCCGTGCTTTTTTGTAGAGTCCTTTGACATCCCTCTGTTCACAAACATGCAGGGGAGCATCAACAAACACTTCAAAAAAGGGTAAACTTGCACCCTCATGAATTTGCCTTGCATTGTTGCGATCCTTAGAAAAAAGGCACATACAGAAACGTAATGAAGAGTGCTCATGTGAATCAAGGGTACTGTATTAATGTCAAGGACAAGTAAAAGTGCTTTTCAGCTGTGTTAGTGGAAAACAGACAAAGTTTAATTTATATTTTGAAAATACAAACTGAAAAAAATAAACCCAAGAAATTATTAGATTAACACACCCATTCTTCATTAAGGATTTTTTTTAATTTATTTTTTTAACATCTTTATTGGAGTCTAATTGCTTTACAATGGTGTGTTAGTTTCTGCTTTATAACAAAGTGAATCAGTTATACATATACATACGTTCCCATATCCCCTCCCTCTTGCGTCTCCCTCCCACCCTCCCTATCCCACCCCTCTAGGGGGTCACAAAGCACCAAGCTGATCTCCCTGTGCTATGCGGCTGCTTCCCACTAGCTAGCTATTTTACGTTTGGTAGTGTATATATGTCCATGCCACTCTCTCACTACGTCCCAGTGTACCCTTCCCCCTCCCCGTATCCTCAAAAGGCCTGCTATTCTGAGATACTGGCAAGTTCCAGGAGGGAGAACAATGGATGCCCCATTAAAACTTTCACCTAAATTTTATGAGGAAGCTGAGCCAAAGCCCAGCTTAAATGCAGATGTCAGTCATCAGGCCTCTCTCTTAACAACAGGCTCCACCTCAGCCTGAGCTAGCGTGAAAGTAACTTCACAAGGGATCCATTCAGAACCCCGAGGTTAGTTTATTCACTTGCCAAATACAAACCCCTGCAGCCGCTACACACCTCTAGCATTCCCAAAACTTCACTTTTCTGCATGGCTCCTAACCCCCAACTCTGCTAACACCTTCACTGCTCGGCCTCAACTCTCTCTGGAACACTGCTTCCTTTGTAAGTGAAACTCTTCTTCTTTCTGGTCTTAACTGAAACCAAGTTCTCCCTTGAGGATTCACTCATCTTCCTGTTCTCAAATGCAGGCTCCACGTTCATATTCTATAGACAAGGCAGCGCCACCATTTTCAAAGCTAGCCCCTACACCTTCCTCCATCCTATCCCCCCACATGGCTCATGTTATCATTTACCACCTTTCTTACGGCCCCTCAACCCATGCCTACTTCCACTCTTATCAGATGGCCACACTTCTCATTTCAAAAAGAAAATCCCCGGGGACTTCCCTGACCGTCCAGTCGTTAGGACTCCGTGCTTCCAATGCAGGGGGCGTGGGTTCAATCCCTGGTCGGGGAACTAAGATCCCACATGCCGTGTAGCATGGCCAAAAAAAAGAAAGAAAGAAAAGAAAAGGAAATCCCCAGACACGAACGCTCTCAATCTCCCCTCTGCCATATAATTTACCTATATCCCCCACCTTTATCTCCTTCCCTCCTGCCGCTCCTCCCTTCACGGATTCAAAATCCCCTACTCTGCAATGGAATACTATTCAGCCATAAAAAAGAATGAGATTTTTGCCATTTGTAGTAACACGGATGGGCTTGGAGGGCATTATACTAAGTGAAATAAGTTTGACAGAGAAAGACAAATACTGTATGATATCACGTGTATGTGGAATCTAAACAAATACAACAGGACTTCCCTGGTGGTGCAGTGGTTAAGAATCCGCCTGCCAATGTAGGGGACACGTGTTCGAGCCCTGGTCCGGGATGATCCCACATGCCGTGGAGCAACTAAGCCTGTGAGCCACTACTACTGAGCCTGCGCTCTAGAGCCCGCGAGCCTAGAGCCTGTGCTCTGCAACAAGAGAAGCCTCTGCAATGAGAAGCCCGCACACAGCAACGAAGAGTAGCCCCTGCTCGCTGCAACTAGAGAAAGCCCACGCGCAGCCATGAAGACCCAATGCAGCCAAAAATAATAAATAAATAAATTTTAAAAAAATACAACAAACTAGTGAATATAACAAAAAAGAAGCAGACTCACAGAGATGGAGAACAAACTAGTGGTTACCAGTAGGAGAGGGGGAAGGGGCAACATAGGGGTGGGGAGTCAGAGGTACAAACTATTAGGTGTAAGATGAGCTAAAGGATGTAGCGTACAACATGGCGAGTAGAGCCAATATTTTGTAATAACTGTAAATGGAAAGTAACTTTTAAAAATTGTACATAAGAAAAAAAAATCCCCTTCCTGCTAATGAACCTTGCTCAATCCATTATTGCTGCTGCATCTGGAATTTTCAACCTCCCCCTTCTCCACTGGCAACAAACAAGTAAAAGTCACTCTCTTCCATTAAAAAGAGATGAGCTAACAAATCATACAAAAATTCCCTCAATCCTGGCACTTTCCAAGCCATTCTGCCACATTTCATACTACTAACCCTGTGTACTGCAGTCATGCTACTCCCCGGTCGTTCCTATGCAGGCTCCCCTGCGGCACTGGTGTGGCCCACATTCTACCAGGAGACCACTGCTCACACTGCACAGTCCCTGAGCACTTTTCTCAACTGCTTTCACTGTGTAAACTACAGCATATAAACCAACACTCAAGCCTGAACTCTGACCTCTCCCGAAATTAAACACACCTTTCCAACTTCCTCCAAAATACACCCACCTGGAGATCTCCCAGGTACCTCAAACTTAACACGTCCAAAACTGAACCCACTCTCTTTTCTCCCAAGCTTGCATTCCCACCTATACTGCCCAAATCAAGGGATGACGACACTACTCACCCAGAATCCCCAGAGTTGTTCTGGTTTCTTCCCTTTGCCGTCCCACCCCCTGCATTTTGTCACAAAGTCCTTCAGATTTTACCTCTAGACATTACACTAACCCAGTCTGCACTTCTTCCCTAGCTCCTGGTTCAACCTCATTTTTCCTGCCTGGACAACACCCTTTTAATACGTCTGCTGGCTTCCAGCTTTGACCTGCTCAAAGCCACACTCTACACTGTCCCCAGGATGACAGAGGATGCAAATTCAACCACATCACTAAACTCTTCAGAGACTGCCCAGCACCATCAGGGTAAAACCCAAGCTTCTCAGTGTGAATCGTCAGGCCTTCTCCACCTGGCCCCACCATTCTCAGTCTTGCACCTGATGTTCTATTGATAATTAACACCTGCCTGGTCTACCAGGCTGTTTGGGCCTAATGCCTTTGCCATCCCCCCTGCCAAAAACACTCCACCTCTCTCCTCTGGCTACAGCAATGTGTCCCCTCACAGCACAGCTCCATGCTAAGTCCTCCAGGAAGCCTACCCTCATGTCCAGGCTGACTGAGGCCTCACTTCTGCTGGGTTCTCAGAGTACCCACCATATACCTCTGTCACAGATCTCATCCCAATATACTGAAATAATTTCAGTAGCTTTATAGCCTTAGTATCTGGCAGAGTGATTAAGTCGTGATCCTACTATTCCAACTGTCCTTTTAAATGAAGGTGTTCCCCAAGTTTCCATCTGTGACTCGCTTCTCATTCTATATACTCTTTTGTACACTCAACTTCATCAAGGTTTCAACAATAAAGTTAATGATTCCCCAATTTTTTTTTTTAAATTTATTTTTGGCTGCACTGGGTCTTTGTTGCTGTGCATGGGCTTTCTCTAGTTGGGGCGAGCGAGGGCTACTCTTCGTTGCGGTGTGCGGGCTTGTCATTGTGGTGGCTTCTCTTGTTGCGGAGCATGGGCTCTAGGTGCACAGGCTTCAGCAGTTGTGGCACATGGGCTCAGTAGTTGTGGCTTGCAGGTTCTACAGCACAGGCTCAGTAGTTGTGGTGCATGGGCTTAGTTGCTCCATGGCATGTGGGATCTTCCCCGACCAGGGCTCGAACCCGTGTCCTCTGCACTGGCAGGCGGATTCTTTAACCACTGCACCACCAGGGAAGCCCCTGATTCCCAAATCTTTATCTCAATTCTACACAACATTCCTGAGCTCCAGAACCAATTTCCCAATGACCCAGTGGTCATCTTCACCTAGATACGCCACCAGCATTTCAAACCTAACCCAGCTAAAATCAAACAGTCATCTTCTCCCTTCCTACCCTATATTTTCTAACTCAATCATACCATCTTCTCTTCTGAAAGCACCATCCATCATGTTCACCCCCAAATTCAGCAATCAACCCGGGCACCACGTTCTACTGATGCTACAGGCTCAAGAGCCCTCAAATGTGCCCCATCTTTTCTATTCCCATGGCCGATACCTCAATTCACTCCAAAAGCCTCCTGACTAGTCTCCTACCTCCAGACCCTTCCCATTCCAGGCCTTAAGGGTGACCTCACTAAAATACAAAGGCACCAGAGACACTATTCCCCAGTGCAATCTCAAACTCTCGACCCTCTGTGGGGCAAAGCCCCGAGCAGTCCGGAGTTCACCGTCAGACCTCTGCAAATCACTCGAGCTTCATCTCCCCTCACGTTCATCCGGCAGAGCAGCCAAAACAACCTACAGTTCCCCAAAGGCCTAAGTCCCTCACATTTCCATGCTTTTGCAAATCCTGTAGCATCTCCTCTGTGCAACAGTTTTCTCCTGCGAGAAAACTGACTCATCTTTCATGACGCATTTCAAGCAGCACTTCCTCTGTGAATCTTCCACAGCACCTTTATATACATGTACCTAATCACTTGCCTCACGATACTGCAACTGTTCGCATCTCTATGCTCCCACTACCTACTGACTCCTCAAGGATAAGAACTATCAGGTTTATTTTTACAACCAAGATGCCCAAGGTTAGTGGTGACAGAGAATACACATATCCTATAATATATGATTTGGTCCAAATATTATCATGAATTTTTTTTTTTTTTTTTTTTTTTTTTTTTGCGGTACGCAGGCCTCTCACTGTTGCGGCCTCTCCCGTTGCGGAGCACAGGCTCCGGACGCGCAGGCTCAGCGGCCATGGCTCACAGGCCCAGCCACTCCGCGGCATGTGGGATCTTCCCAGACCGGGGCACGAACCTGTGTCCCCTGCATCGGCAGGCAGACTCTCAACCACAGCGCCACCAGGGAAACCCTATCATGAATTTTGACATGACCTAAGCACAGTCCGAACCTCATTTTCATTCTTAGTGCTTTTGGGGGTGAGATCAAGAAAAGTGTTGCTCCGTGTTATGGAAACAAGGGAGCCAAAAAAACAGATCAGCGTATACTTTTCGATACCCAGGTCTCAGCTGCTCGCTCTCCAAATTAGGTGTTACTTTCTCTTTTACCAAGAGTTGCAGAGCTTCCCAGAAAGTGCAAGAAAATCACTGTAACTATATTACTATGAAAACTGTTTATATTCTAGAATTCAGGAACTCTAACAACTCTCATTCTCTCATACACTTCATTATTCAGGATACCTTAAACTGACATACTGACACCAATCCCAGTGTTTCAGGAAAATGAAAAGTACCTAGTCCTCAAAGAACCTTTTAGGACTCCTGCCATGAGTGAACCTGTATGATTAACACGCAGTCTCACACTTATCTATAACCCTTACAGCTCAAATTTAGTTTTTGTTTTAAAAAAAGTCTCAATAACCATCCAGATTTATGATACAGTGCTAGAATTGCACTATTATTTACTACACTTACTGAGTATTTATTACACATCAGGCACTATGCTGAAAGCTGTGAATGCATGATTTACCTAATCCTCAGAGCAACCCTACGAGGTAGGTATTATCTGAGCTTGGAAGGTTAAGCAAATCAGCCAAGGTCCTAACAGTAACTGGCAGAGCCGAGATTTCAGTCTCTTGTTTCTGGCTTCAAAGCCGCTGTGTTTAACTACTACACTAACTCACCTGTTCTTTCATATCTGGGCTTCCTAAGGGCTATGCTATCATTTAACAAACACTAAATATCTACTGCCTTCCAGGATCTAGGCTTGGCATCAAGATTATAAAGATAAATCAGATGTAGTCCCAGCCTTCACAGAGCCAGTGGGGTTTAGAGACAGCAGAGCACAGTGGGCAAGAGCACAGGTTCCACTGACACTGTCTGGGTGCAAATCCTTGCTCTGCCACGTAGACTGTGTGAGGTGGGGTGATTGACACCTCTGTTTCCTCACCTCCATCCTCCTCACTGGGTGATGAGAACTAAGTGAGCTAATTCACATAAAAGCACTTTAAAACCGTTACCAGTACACAGTAAGTGTTCAATCAACGTTAGCTGCTATTATTATCATCATTATTATTATTACTGCTGCTATCAGCACCACCAACCAAAGAACTGGTATTTATAATAAAACAATGTGCTATGGTACAATAACAAGGCACCAAAGACAGGTACCCAACAAAGCCTGAGAGACTCAGGAGGCAGAAATACCCAACCTGAGTCTCAGAGCATGAACAGGTGTCAACTGATGCTGAGGGGAGGCTAAGAGGAAGGAGAAGAGGGCCTTCGAGGCAGAGGGAAACAAAATTCTCGTGGTGAGAAACAATGTGATTTTTTTCAGAGAAATACAAAAAAGTGAATTAGTGCTCTATGGTCTCTAAAATAAGAAAGAGTGTGATGAAAGATGAAACTCAAGGATTGTGAGCAAAGAAGCCACGACAGGACACATGTTAAGAAACCTAAGATTCTCCCTGGCGTTTGATACATGTTGAGTATTTATTATAGGATTTTTGAACTGAAAAGTCAAACTTGAAATAATTTGGCCATTGACTTGTTCAACAACTTTGATTATACTTTTGAGGGGGGCGGTGGGTGTGTGGGTTATAGCAAGCTTTTCAAAAATGAATTTACTCAGGAAGTTGCGGCACAAAAATGTTGTAGGTTAATTGTTTTAATTTGGACTTAGCCTCAAAGTACATGTCAGTGTTTAAATTATTCACATTGCCTGACACCATATTCTCAATACATTTAATTAGAACAGCAATGGCGCAAAAGCCACATACCTGAGTATAAGGTGATATAAAACTTGTGATGCATACTAAGCCAGCATCTGCAAACAGCTTAGCAACTTCTGCGATGCGTCGAACATTCTCTTCTCTGTCTTCAGGACTAAAGCCAAGATTTTTATTGAGACCTTGACGAATGTTGTCACCATCCAAAGTGTAGCATGGAATACCATGGCAAACCAAGTACTCCTCCAAAGCCATGCTTACTGTGGTCTTTCCTGCTCCCGATAAGCCTAGAGGTGAACAGTCCAAACAGATTCCATACATAAAGTTAGGGGGATAAGTAATAAAGAATTTTAACCACAGGCTTAAGTATATTCATTATTCAGAGCAGTCTCTTAGCAACATTCTTGTCGAATATTTCTCTGTAAAATTTTACTACATCTTAGCTAGAAAAAACATCTGTAGTTTAAATATAATAAGCATTTATCTTTTTAGTAACTTCTGTCTAACCCCAAAGGTATCCTAGAAATCACTGAGCTACAAAGGCTTAACCAATTTTAATATTACACGTGGCTGGGTAGATATTCACTTTGTCCTCTTGTTACCACTATTCTAAAGCTGCATGCCAATTTTAAAAGAAAGTTATATGACCAAATTATTTCTGGTGAGGGAAGAAAAAGAAAGGACAAAAGTAAGTGAAATAAATACTAGAAAGTTACCTCTATATCCCAGGATCAACACCTCCCAAAGGCAACCATGATAAAAGCACCTGGGAATCCAATTTATAATATAATTAACCTTGAAAGAATATCCTCATTTCACCTTCCTCTACCAATGTTTAGTCACTAAACGATGAGGAATAAAGGAAAAGGAAAGAGTACATTTATGCACTAATACTTGCCACCTTGGTGAGTGTATCAGAATTCACAACTAAGACAGGTACTTCCCTGGTGGTCCAGCGGCTAAAACTCTGCGCTCCCAATGCAGGGGGCCCAGGTTCAATCCCTGGTCAGGGAACTAGATCCCACATGCCACAACTAAGAGTTCGCATGCCTCAACTAAAGATCCCACATGCCACAACGAAGATCCCGCGTGCCGCAACTAAGACCCAACGCAGCCAGATATATAAATACACAGATAGATATTTCAAAAAAAAAATTAAGATAGTTATGAGACAAGAGATAAAACACTGAAACCTAATGTACTGATACTTTGACATGCTAGTATAGAAGGCTAACTGAAAAATCAATTTTAAAAAGGATGATATGTTAAGAGGATCAATATAGTGTTATATGGTTTCTACATTAAAAATGTGTATTAACATGAGTACAGCAGGTAGTATTTTCCAAAGATTGACTGAAAGCTTGTTTACAATGTGACACTGCCACTGTCACACCCAGAGGCAGAGTATTTCTCAGCCCTTGAATCTGGGCTGGACTTAGGAGTCGCCTGTAGCCAAAACAATATAGTGAAAATGATGAACATGACTTCCAAGACTGTCAGAAAAGGCTATTCAGCTTCTCTTTGGATATCTAATTGGGGAGAAGCCAGCTGTCAAATACTCTGAGACCACTGTGCTAGCGAAATCACAAGTAGGTGTTCCTGTCGATAGCCTTAGCCAGCTAAGCTCCCAGCTGACCAGCAGCGTCCACTGGGGAGTCATTGCGGACACCCAGCCAGTTGTGGCTTTAGATGACTGGAGCCCAAGCCAGCATGACTGCAACCAAGCAAGACCCAGGGGGGAACCGCCCAGCAGAGCACTCCTGAATTCCTTACTCACAAAACAGTGAGCAAGTTAAAATGGTCGTTTCACATCACTAGGGTTTGGGTAATTTGTTACATAGCAACAATGACTGGACAAAGAGATGGATGTTGGGGAGACTAGGTTCTTCTGTTCTTTGTTATTGTTGTTTTTAACTACCAGTTGAACACTAGGAATCAGGGGGAAAAAAACTGAAAACATCAACTTCTTATACAACAAAGACAACCTAATCAACTATACTCCAATATAAAATAAAAATTAAAAAAACACAGATAACCTAAACTACAATTAAAGTGTCTGTTTATACATACATGTGTACATGTACGTATTTTATGTATATATTTAATTTGAAACAAAGAACAGACACTGCTGAAAACTGAGCTAATGACACAAAATTTCACTGAGATGATTATAGTGAATGTAGACAAAAAGGCTAGGATATCAAAGTGGTCAGAGAAAATTAATAGATAATGCAAGACAGATCATCCAAAACTAAGATAAAGAAAACTGGTACACCAAAGAGAAACCAAATGTACTAGGTTGAAGAGCGTCCTCCCCAAAATTCACATACAGCTGGAACCTCAGAATGGGACCTTATTTGGAGACAGGGTCTCTGTACATGTAATTAGTTCAATTAAAATGAGGTCACACAGGACTATGGTGGGCACTAAATCCAGTGACTGAAATCTTTATAACAAGGCCACCTGAAGGCGAAAGCAGAGACTGGAGTGGTACCTCTACAAGCCAGGGAACGCTAAGGATTGCCAGCAGAACCAGACGCTGGGAGAGAGGCATGGAACAGATTCTTCCCCAGAGCTGACACAAGGAACCATCCTTGATTTCAGGTTCCCAAACTGTGAGAGAATAAACTTCTGTTGTTTGAAGCCACTCGGTTTGTAGTGATTTGTTACAGTGGCCCTGGGAAACTCATATACCAATCAATGTAAAAATACAAAACCAGAAAGTTTATCCGAAATAAGATGTAAGAAAAAACAGTGTCCCAAGAAAATGACATACAAACCACTCCATACCTGGACAGATCTGGTTAAGCTACTGAATTGCAAGAAAAAGAAAGAAATCATGACTTCCGTTTCCAACAATATCAAAAAAAAAAAAGTGAAGGCTATAAATTTGGCAACATAATTAACAACCTTGATCTGATGAACGTATATAGAATATTGCCCACATCAGGGGAACATATTTTCTTTACAAATACACATTTATGAAGCTGATTACCTCCTACACTGTAAGGCAAGTACCAAAAAAATCTGATAAAAGTATTTATAAGCATCATTAGTGCTAAAATAAATGGAATATACCATGTTTAAGAAAAGGAGTACCCAATATTCTAAAGATCAATTTCCTCCCAAATTGACCTTTAGATACAATGTAATCCCAAATCAAATCCCAACTGGATTTTGGTGGAATTAGTTAAACCTATTACAAAATTTATACAATACAAAGAGCCAAAAAAAAAAAAAAAAACAGTCCAGACATTCCTAATGAAGAAGGTAAGAGGATTTACTCCACTAGATTTCAAGACTCTACAAATATATAGTAATTAAGACAGTGTGGCAGTAATAGAGCAATAGGCAAGTATACCAGTGGAATAGATCAGAGCTCCCAGAAACAAATCCTCACGTAAGTGGAAACCTGATCTATGACAGCTGGCACAGCAGATCAGAGAAAAAGGATACCCTCATCTTGGGACAACTGATTACCCGTATGGAAAGAAAAGAAAATGGATCCGCCCCTCACACTACACACAAAAATCAATTGCAGAAGGAAAAGGGCCTAAACGAGAAAAGCAAAACTTCCGAAAGAAAATATACGAAAAGAAGTAATTCTTCAGGCATGCAGATGAAAAAAGGGAAGCTCCTTAGAAGAAGAAAAAAAAACTGGATTAGTCACCACATTTAATAGAAGAAATGTCTGCCTCTTATGACAACTTGGCTGGGTAAAATATATATTTGGTTCATACTTTCTTTGTCCTGGAATTCTTAAAACATTACTCCAACACAAAAACTCAGGGAATTCAGAATCCAACGGAAAGCCATCTTATAAAAACCACTGAACAAAAAAATACAGACCATAAAAACTTGACTCAAAGAAAGAGCTCATGAGTGGGCATGCCATAATAAAAGAACTGATGGGAAGGTGATAAGGTTGAATCAATTGACTTACAGAACTCAAATACAAACACCTATGGAAATTTAAGATTTGGAACAGAATGTGTCACAAGCCTAGACAATATAAATATAACAATTTAACATCAATCTAGACTTAAGAATGAGGAGATGGGAAGAACTCAAAAATGCTCTCTTCTTTCATACAGAAACACACAGACCTATCTACAGTTGAAATTTTCAATTTATAAAAACAGAAAATGGGAATGCTCTTTTTTGGGCAATCAGCAAAAGTTTTAAGGATGGGTAATATCCATGTTGACAAAGACATTGGAAAATGGACCCTCATCCACCTTTGGAAAACAGATAGGTATAAATTTTAGTGGGTTGTATGGCTGTCGGCATAACTGATGCCAACTTGGTGCTTCTTTGTCATCAAGGCTTTGTAGTTAACAGATTAATGTTCGTTAGGTCCAGGTGGCCGCTATGCTCTGTTAGTCCCCAAACAATGATGAAGACCTTTGCTAATATATTCCTGGTGTCCAGAAGACTATTCATTCATAAATCCTGACTTGGGAATACACTTCCTGTTTCCAAGCACGTACCCCCGTACCCTAGGTTAACTATGAAATTGTCCCAGGGGCCCCTCAGCAGCGCAGAGTGCAGCGGTGAACGTTTCCAGATCACTGTTTGCCAGATCCCACCCTGTGAATAAGTTACCCTATAACATAAACTGATCCACTGATTATACGGAGCTGCCTGCCTTGCTTTTCAGTCTCAAGATTCCTTCTCAATTCAGTGGGCACTTTTCATTCCCTCTGTCCTCCAGCATGGGTAAATTGGCGAGATGCAACAAAATTTTATTTAAAACTCCTAGAAGTGAAAAAAGATCCATCATTTTTAAAACCACCTCCAAAACCTGGATCAATTTACCCTCTCAAAGAGAGATTCTGGGAAAATCAACACAAGAATCAATCAGAAGCCAAAGCAAAAGAAGAATCATTAGAAACTGATTGTGTGAAATTCTTTACCACTCATTCTTTCTCTTCATATGGTCTACATTATTAGCATCTTGAAGGCAGAATCCAGGTCCTATTTGCATGCAGAATCTTATAGAATGTACGGTAGTTATCAACTAGAAAGTAGTTTTAAGCTGCATTCTGATTTTTCCTCTTTAACAGCAATTTTGTAAAGAACAAAAGGAATCACCAAAAGAAAATATGTTATTATTAAGCAACTTTGTCAGTTACATATTATGGTGCTCCAGATACAAGAACAGAGCTCAAAATGTAAGTAACCTTACTCCTGGCTCAAGGCTGTCTATACCACTGCTTTCGAAACAGACTGGCTTGTCTCTCCAGACCATACCTGTTAGCCAAACCGTGCAACCACGAAAGCCACCTCTGGTCCCCACCACCTGACCTCTCTTGTTCCTGCTGACGTGGTGAGCTTGATAGGTGACATTAGTGGCCCTCTGCATCCCCTGGAAAAAAGAAAAAAAAGAAAGAATTCTGGTTTACCTGAGTCCCTTAAAAGGTAAACGTATATTCCTTGCAAACATACAGTAACTGCCCTATGTAACATGCCAAAAGAAAGGAAAAAGATGAAAACTAACAGCTTTTTCTTTCTTTAGAGTACCTGGCACGGTGTTCAGTTCTTTACAAACACCAATTAATTAGTCTGCAAAGCCCCTCAAGGATGCACAAACTCCTACTACTGTGGTTTTCCAGATGAAGGTGTTAAACCTGAGAAAAGTTAAATAACTTGCCCCAGTTCCCCTAACTGGTAAGTGGCAGACTCCAGAGCCCAGTCTTCTCACTCATTCCTTCGTTCAACCATTGTTTCCTGAGGCCCTACTAGTACACCAAGTGAACAAAACAGGGTCCCTACTCTCACTGAGCTCATTCCACTGGCAGGAGACAGACCAATAACACTTAATTATTAAGTCAGAGAGTGACAAGTGCACTCTGAAAATAAAACAGGGTAAGAATAGAAAGAGAGATAGGGGATGAGTGCCTCTTTAGGCAGGATGATCAGGAAAAACCTCTGAGAAGGTGGCATCTGAGCAGATTCCTGAATGAAGTGTGGAAGGGATGTCTGCAGGTATCATGAAATGCATGATGAAAAAAATGGAAGGTAATTGTTGTTCTCTCAAATTTTCTTCTCCTTAAACAAAAAGGACATAAAATTACATAGTTCTCAAAGGATCTTAATAGACGTTTCTCCAAAGAAAACAATACAAATGGTGAATAAGCACATTAAAAGATGCTCGACATCATTAGCCATCCAAGAAATGCAAATCAAAACCACAAGATACCACTGCACATTCACTCGATGGCTATAATCAAAAAGACAGGAAATAACAAGTGCTAGTGAGGATATGGAGAAATTAGAATCCTCATACGTTTGCTGATGGGAGTGTACAATCACTCCGGAAAAGAGAAGTTCTACAAAACATTAATTATAATTATCATATGTCCAAATGATTCCCCCTCCTAGATTGATGCTCACAAGAAATGAAAACATGTCCACACAAAACCTGTACACATATGTTCTAGCAGCATGATTCATAAAAGCCAAAAGGTGAAAACATCCCATCTGTCCATCAATTAATAATCAGATAAACAAAACTGTTTAATTGTATGGTATATACATACAGTGGAATATTATTTGGTAATAAAAAGGAATGAAGTACTAATACAACCTACAATACAGACAAACCTCAAAAACATTATACTGGGCTTCCCTGGTGGCGCAGTGGTTGAGAGTCCGCCTGCCGATGCAGGGGACACGGGTTCGTGACCCCGTCCGGGAAGATCCCACATGCCGCGGAGCGGCTGGGCCCGTGAGCCATGGCCGCTGGGCCTGCGCGTCCGGAGCCTGTGCTCCGCAACGGGAGAGGCCACAACAGTGAGAGGCCCGCGTACCGCAAAAAAAACAAACAAAACAAAACAAACAAAAAAACATTATGCTAAGTGAAAGATGCCAGTCACAAAGACCACATATTGCATAATTCCATTTATATGAACCACCCAGAATAGGAAAATCTAAAGAGATAGAAAGCAGATTAGCAGTTACCTCAGGCTGGGATGTTGGGAGAGGAATGTGGAGTGACTTCTGATGGATATGGGGTTCTTTTCTGGGGTAATTAAAATGCTCTAAAATTGACTGTGCTGATGGTTGCAAAACTGTGTAAATATAATCAAAACTATCAAATTGTACGTTTTTAAGTGGGTAAATTGAACGGTAGGCAAATTATCTCAATAAAGCTGTTTTCTAAAATTAAAAAAATGAATCACACAGCCTCTATTTTCTCCTCCTATGGAGCAAAAACATAATTTAGATTCTTTTCAACAAGTTATGCCTTTATAAAATAGGTAAGTGTCAGCATTCTTTTAATAGGGTGTTTGTATTTCATACTGCGTATAGCTCTTATTTTTTTTAAGACAGTTTTATTCATCATTCACTCAAAGATATCTACTGAATGCACACTACATGCTTGACATTCTTCTAGCTGCTGATGAAACAGAAGTGCACAATACCAATAAAATCACCATCCTCCTGGGGCTTCTCTAGTCTTCCCTCCCAGGGAAGCGGTTCTCAAAGTGTGGTCCCTAACCAGCAGCTTTGGCATCTCCTGGGAACTGCCAGAAATGCAAATTATCAGGACCTGCCCCAAACAGACTAAGTCAGAAACTCTGGCGTGGGGCCTGACAATCTGCATTTTAAAGCCTCCAAGTGACTCGGATGCCAGTTCAAGTTTGAGAACCACTGGACTAAGAGGAAAAATAGAGGCGAGAAAAGAAAACACCAAGATAAAGAAGGAAATTATGTAAGTTAGAAATAAGTATCAAAGAGGGGGGAAAAGTAAATAAAGCAAAAAAAGTGAAGAAATATCATACAAAGTATGATATTTAGACAGGGTGGCCAGAGAAGGCTTCAGCAAAAAGAGGATATTTAAGATCTCTGATGACCTCTGAGGGAAGCACCTTCCAGACAGGGAACAGCAAGTGCAAAGAAAAGTGAAAAAGTAACTGGGGAAATCCAGAATGATTCCTGGGCAGTCCAAACAAGCCGTCTGGAGGCAACGGTCATACATCTAAAACAAGAGCAGTGACCATGTTTTCTGCAGCCACGTGCGTGGCTCAGGTTGAGGCACGAAATAGACTGATTCACCCTTGACCCAGAGGTCTTCAAAATGGGGAACAAACACCCTGATAGGTACATGAACATGGACTTTGTCAAGGGACCATTTCTATCCAGATCTTCAACTTCCAGATGTGTTCTTTTCTAAAACTGGTTGGCCTGAGAAGGTGCCTGAGGTTCAGGATCTCTTTCCCCCTCTCCCTGCACAATTCCCCTAGTGTACAGGAGAAAGCATCTCTGCCCATCTGCATCTTACTCTCACTCACTGCCCTGGGGGTGTCCTCGGGAGCCAAAGGGACAATTGGACAATTCTTTTAATAGGCCCACCACAAAAGCTGCACCCCTCCCCCACTAACCATCTCATTAGCAGATGTATCCATAGTTCCAATAATCACAAAGAATTCTACTATGGGTCTCCCAAACCATTTCCTTTCAATTAAACTGATGAAGCAAACATAACTTTCCAGCTCTGCATTTTTCAGGATTTTAAACAAAACCCGGGGTGTCTGACCCAGACGTCTGTGTCTCCCGGGAAGCAGCGGCCCCTCTTTCCTGAGGTATCCAGTTTTAGCTCCCAGGCAGGCAGCCTGGGAGGAGAGGAGACAGGAGCTGGGTCTGCTGGAAGGGGACAGGACAGGGATAGGGGGACAAGGAGGGTGCTATACACATTAGCTGCCTACACTTGCAGAACCTGTTTGACTTCGTCATTTTGTTCCGTGATTTTTTTCCAAGTTACTTTGCTTTGGGGCAAGAAGAAACATGTATTTAATGAGTTTTAATTCATTTTGGCACCATAAAATATCTTCTGCTTTTCTTTTTAAACTGAGTAGAATGTATAAAAACTGAGAAGCTACAAAATGCTGAGGCTGTGGTTGAGAGCAAATATAGGATAAGAGATTGTTTTAATCACTAGAAAAGTATGCTCCCCCCGGGCTTCCTGCCTCCTACATTTAAAAAAATTCTGGCAGTAAATATGGCAGTCTGGGTACAAGGAGGCTTACTGTTTATGTATGCTTGATATTTTCCATATTAAAACACAAACTTAAAAAAAGATTTGCCACAATCTCCTACCTCCTGGTTTTTCAGAATAAATCAAAGAGCACTTTTTAAAACTCTTAGAATTGCAAGGTGGTGGGTGTATGCCTGAATTTTACTAAAAATCTAAAGCTCACTTCCATACGTAATCTTCTAGTTCCCCTTCCCCTCTTTTCCTTTTCCACCCACTCTAGCCAAAGCCTTCCTATAATCCCGCCAGGAAAACATGACATTAGTGGGTGCATCAGTGAGTTATTTCCTTCCAACTCTCCATTCCTGTTCTCAGAGTCTTCAATGCCCTAGTTTCTATTCACAGAACAATGAAATCAGGCTTATTCTTTTCTAAGAGTCTGGGTGGTTGATAGTAATATTTGGCTTGTTGTACATATACCCAAGGCAGTCCCTGTAACATTTACTGCCCATAGGATTTGTCTGTTATTTATGGACCGTTTCATACGGTGTCTTTTTGTATATAATTTTTACTACCTTGGGAGAATAGGTCAAGCACTATGAGTTATAGTTCTTTGTGTTTTTCACAACATCCAACCTCTTTTCTTGTGCCTTGTCAGTGCTCAGTAAAAGTTAGATATAAGGCATTTATTTTAAAGCGTGATTTGTGTTCTCTGTATAACCTGCAAATGAAATGATGATTGACATTCAGAAGTCTTAAGAATAGCGGAACTGGGACAATTCATTTCAAAAGAATTCCTTCTCTTTCTACGATTGGGACTACCAGTCCTGTTACTAAGCTAACGGCAGGTGGCCTCTCATTATGTGTGGTGTACATTTCCTACACATTCTACAAACTGCTGTCCTCAACACCCACACGAGTGGCCCTGTGTCCCTTTCTGACCCACCTTAACTTCCACATGGGCTGTTTTGTTATCTTATCCACTTCCGTATGGGACAAATTAACTTCTCCTATGATGCTACTTAGAGAATTTCATGGTCTGTGAGTTTATGATGACTTTATGAAGAACTCTGCATTTTCAGTGAAATTTGTAAAGGCACAGAAAATATACCCAATATGAAGCATAATTCTGGACTTCAACATCTATCACTCACCCCACCACCCATCTTAAACTGACTGCCAAACAGTATATTCTTCCAAAGAGAATACCTGAAATGGTAACACGGATGTGTCTTTTATATCCCAAGACATACTGTGAGTAAACTGGAGAGATGGTAGAGTACCATGTGGGTAAAATTGAAAAGAATACAGTGAGAAGAAAGCTTTAGTTCACTGAGTTGTTGATAACTGAAGTTAATCTTTTGAACATTAACGTTAACAAGCCAAAGACAAACAGCAAAACTGAGGCTCATGCATTCCTGGAGGTTAAGAAAACAACTTGAAAAGGCTACACTTAAAACCCTGCTGCTACAAAGCAGGGGGCACGGCAACACTGGCAATGACCCAGCTGCTTCTCAGAAAGTGAATCTCAGGCCCTACCCCAGATCTCCCGAATCAGAGCCAAGATACTGGCATGCTTATTCGATCACCGATTGTCACGCGTACACTCCGCATATACATTATGGCTCTCCGACTATTCTGTTTTAAAGATTAAAGAACAGTTAAATATTGACTTAATGGATATTTTAAACTGTCAATACTTTTAATGGAAGGGGCCCTGAATGGCCTCCAGTTGGGAAGTCCAGCCAGAAGAGATTCTTAGAAGTCAGAAATGAGCCTGAGACTACCTGTTCATTCATCATTTGCCGATGGATCCCTCCTAGATACGGGGAGTAAAACGGATCAAAAACATTTCAGGGAAGGAGACAAACAATAGAGAGAGAAAGACACCTTTACGCTATGACAGGCCCCTGCTTCCCACTACGGTGACAGCGGGGCTTTCCCTACATACGTGATGGGGATGTGTCCTCTACAGGGGGGTGTGCTTTCGTGTACTTTACTGTACAGTACTGTATAGAGTACAGTAGTACAGTATCTTTATTTCAAGCCCAGGATGTCCAGAAGCAAACATAAAAGCAGCAGTGATGTAGCCAGTACTGTACTGTACTTTTCAAGGTATGTACTGTAAGATTAAAAACGTTTTATTTTTTGTGTTTGTTTGTTTTTTATTTATTATTTTTGTGAAAAGTATATAAACCTATTACGGTACAGTACCATATAGCCGGCTGTGTTAGTTGAGTACCTAGGCTAACTTTGTTGGACTTACGAACAAATTGGACTTATAAATGCGCTCTTGGAACGGAACTCATTCGTATGTAGGAGACTTACTGTACATGAATGTTCACAGCAGCCTTATTCATAGCAACTGAAGAGGAGAAACAACTCAAATGTTCATCAACTAATGAAAGGAAAAGCAAAATGTGATACATCCATAAAACATAGTATTATTCAAGCATATAAAGGAATGAAGTATTGATACATGCTACATGGATGAACCTTGAAAACATTATTCTAAGTTAAAGAAGTTAGACACTAAAGGCCATATATTATATCATTACATTTATAGGAGAGTCTAGAATAAAGACATCCAAAGACAGAAAGTAGATTATTGGTTGGCAGGTGCTACAGAGAGGGAAAGGGGAAGGATAGGGAATGATTGCTAATGGGTACAGGGTTTCTTTTTGGGGTGATGAAAATGTTAAAAGTAGATATTGGTGATGGTTATAAAACTGTAAATATACTAAAAAAACAATGAACTGAACACTTAAACATATGAGAGATAAAGACAGAGGGAAGGGATGCAACCATCAAAGAAACTACAGAGAAGAATAAGAACAATGGCTGCAGTCATCTAACTGGATTTCTATATGTACTGTCCAATTTTTCCACTGTTTACTCAGCTAAAACTTACTTGGTAGAGAACTGTGTCCTTAGGAAAGGATATTTCACGGAAATAATTACCACTTAGGTAAATACCAAAATAAAAACAACAAGCAAAAAAAAAAAACCAAAAAAAACCCCAGTCTCTTCATTTGAACAAATTACTTAGTAATTCGCTTGCAAAACAATTCAGGGTTGGATTTTATTGTTTTGTTGTTGGTATGCTATGAGTAATTGATCCATCTCAGAGCAAAAGATGGTCACATCCTAGCTGGTGGAGGAGAAAATGCTAGTATCGGATTTTATTTTAAATTACTAGTTTTGCATTTCAGAGTTACCTAATTTATTTCCCCTTTTTCTTACTCAAAGCGAAGAATAGAACAGGGTTTCTCAACCTCAGCATTAGTGACTTTTGGGCCTCAGCATTAACGATAATGCTTTGCTGTGGGGACTGTCCTGTGTACTGCAGGGTTTGTAGCAGCATCCCTGGCCTCTACCCAACAGATGTCAGAAGCAACCCCCCCCCTACACACACACACACAAATATAACAACCAAAAATGTCTCCAGATATTTTCCAAACACACCCCCTGGGGGGAAGTAAATTTTTACCTGGTTGAAAATCATTGGAGAAGAAAACTACTCCTCAAAGGTCAATGTAATAGAGCCAAGCTGGGGAAGCTTATTTCATATTTCAACTTTAGAGAAGCCACTATGCTAAAGGGGAGGCTAACTGACAGCTGGGTACCCTGCTGCAGCCAGGACTACAGAATTGCCCAAAACCGTGATTCCAAAGTTGCTACCATCTCTCGAAATTTCCTTCCCCGGAGAAGAAAGTAAGAACAAATACACTAGTACAGAAATACACACATAAGTAGGAAAAAATGTCAGCAGCCATCCCAAAGTTACTATCTAGATCTGTCCAATATAACTTTCTGAGATGATGAAAATGTTCTACACTGCACAGTCCGATACAGTGGCCACGAGCTTCCTATGGAAATGTAGCACTTGAAACATGGAATGTTTCATCTTAGTTTAACTAAATTTAAGTTGCCACAGGTGGCTAGTGGCTACCAGGTGGGACCATGCGGATCCAGACCCTGCTGTCATTCTTCCCGTTCTTGTTTTCAGTCAACACGGAGGGCATTCTTGGTAAAGTCCAGTTCTCCTTCTCCTTTAGGCCACTTTTCCAGCAGTATCTCCCTAGCTTCCAGGGAAGGAAACTCAGTAGCTGCCCCTGCACACAGCCAGGCCAATGCTCTGAAGGAGGAATATATGGCCTTCCATATGCTGTGTGTTCCATTTCCATGCTCGCTTCATTTTTGGACCACCTCAGTCTTCCCCCAAATCCAGAACGGGCTGCTGGCCTTCTATGAAAGGCATCGAACAGTATGAGGGACAAATTGTTCAGAAAAGGTAGAACTGATAAAAAGGAAAAATATCTCATTCATTTATTTGCTTTTCGATTAACCCTCTCCCAGGTAGAATGTAATATCCATGAGAGCAGGACCGTTGGCTGTCTTTCTACCAGTGCATCCCCAGCACCTGGAACACAGGCACACACAAAGCAGGTGTCAAGTATTCGATGACTTAATAAATAAGAACACCTTAAACAGTGCCCATGTGCCAGCACTAGAGCGCTCTAAATGTATTAAATAACTGAAACCTCATTATAACCCTATGAGATATGCCCTATTAGCTCCACTACAAGCTGTGTTTCATTATCCACATTATTACATTTGAAGACAGTGAGGCACAGAGGAGTTAGGCAACATGCCCAAGATCACACAGGTAGTAAGTGACAAAACTATAATTTTAATTCTACCACGTATGGAGCTTATGCTCTTACTTAAGCTGTGCTAAGTTACTAGTAAGTTATCTAAGACTTTTAATAACAGAAGTACCGAGGCCTACTCAGCACCCTAACCCTTATCCCCATCCTGTTATATAAGGAAAAGCTCCGTGTAGACGCAAAACCTCTATAACGAAATATGATTACATGATACACGATAATAGCAGACTGCAACATAACACAGAGGTGCACAAAGAATTCAGCCTATGTGCAACAGTGTGTGGACACAGGAGGCCACAGTTTCAGTACAGGAGCCCGAGGCTCTTAAGATTTCCACAAGTGATAAAGGTCAACAGGCATCAGGGCAGAAGGAAAGGCTTGTGTAAAACCCTGAGGATGCAAGGTATAGAAAGAGAGTTGGGGCTTCCCTGGTGGCGCAGTGGTTGAGAGTCCGCCTGCCTATGCAGGGGACACGGGTTCGTGCCCCAGTCCGGGAAGATCCCACATGCCGCGGAGTGGCTAGGCTCGTGATCCATGGCCGCTGAGCCTGCGTGTCCGGAGCCTGTGCTCCGCAACGGGAGAGGCCACAACAGTGAGAGGCCCGCGTACCGCAAAAAAAAAAGAAAGAAAGAAAGAAAGAGAGTTGGTGCTGGAGATATGGAGCTATGGGAATTGGGGGCATGGAGGAGAGAGGGGAATGGAACGGCAAACCAGAACGAGATTGTCGTGTGTGCTTCCGAACGGCAATGCTACATCACAGACTACTCTGTGGGTAGTAGGGTCCAGCTCCACTGTAAAGCAGGTCCAAGCTAGGGATTTGGCCCAACATGAGTCTACAAAATAGGGAGTGACACCTGGGTCTGAACTGAGGGCCAGCTAACACACAGTTTGAAATGCTTTATGGAAGGCAGATGAAAACCGGTCCCAATAGAGAAAGGTTCAATCAGATGTTAAATGATACTCATTACACCTAATGCTTCGTCAGACTGAGATAAGAGGAGGCTAAAGGGGCATGCTCATTCTTGATTTTCTTTACTATTCTTGTAGGTACATGGAGACACCTCCCTTCTCTCTAGTATATTCTCTAACTCGAATTTAACCATCAAATCTTTATTTTCGACCTTAACCTAACTCAATCCCTATAGTTGTGCTGTCCACAGGTCCCGACTGAGTTTTTAAAATGTGGTTAGTAAATGTAAAATAGATAGCTAGTGGGAAGCAGCTGCATAGCACAAGGAGATCAGCTCGGTGCTTTGT
Source organism: Aethalodelphis obliquidens (assembly GCF_003676395.1). Classification (NCBI taxonomy): domain Eukaryota; kingdom Metazoa; phylum Chordata; class Mammalia; order Artiodactyla; family Delphinidae; genus Aethalodelphis; species Aethalodelphis obliquidens. The sequence continues at coordinate 44,240,197 of NW_020837950.1, forward strand.
GACCACCTAGAGGGGTGGGATAGGGAGGGTGGGAGGGAGACGCAAGAGGGAGGGGACATGGGGATATATGTATACATACAGCTGATTTACTGTTATACAGCAGAAACACAACATTTAAAGCAATTATACTACAATAAAGTTGTTAATTAAAAATAAATAAAATGTGGTTAGTCTGAAGTGAGACGTGTGCTAAGTTAAAATATATACTTATGTATATCTTTTAATAATTTTATATTGATTATGATAGTATTAAACTCATTTTTATATTGAGATGACAGTACTTTAGCTATACTGGGTTAAATAAATACTAAAATTTATTTCAACCTGTTCCTTTTACTTTTTTTTTTACTATGACCTCTGGAAAAATTTAAATTGCATTATGTGGCTCACGTTATATTTCTACTGGATAGCCTTGTTCTACAGACTATCTCTACTAAGGCCATCTGTCCCTTACATGCAGCATACTTAATATTGGGTCCACCTTTTACAAGCTCTATGACATCTCTGTGCCTCAGCTTCTTCATCAATAAAATGGAGATACTAATTGGAATAAAGAGGATAACTAACAATAACAGCTAACACACATAATACTCAGACTGTAACAGCTAACACACACACAACACTTACAATATGCCAGACACTGTTCTAAGCATTTTTCATATATTAACTCCTTTAATCTTCACAATATCCCTGTGAGGCCATCACCCCCATTTTACAGATGAGCAAACTGGCACAGAGAAATTAAGTGACTACCTAAAGGTTACACGGTTAGTAAATAGTGAAGCCCAGGTTCGAGTCCAGGCAGTCAGTTCCAGGGTCCTTGCTTTAAACCACTGTCTCTCATGATACCCACCTCAAAAATGGTACAGAAATTCAATAAGTTAATTTAGGTAAAAAATTTCAAACTGTCTCCAGCACATAGTAAATTTTCCTTCAGCGTTTAACTATTATCACCATCACTCCAGCCCTCAACCTACTTCCCAAATTCCCTGCATGCCGCGACTTTTCTCCTCATTTCCCAGGATTAAAACCTCAGGATCCTCTTTTAATACGTCTCCCTCTTTCATTCCCTAACTCTTGTCAGGTCCTTCTTACTCAACCTTGAATGCTCTTAACGGATCTATGCTGCTTTTCCACTACCACCTTAGCCCAGTACTCTGCACCCTCACAACTGTATGAATTAATAGCAGTAACAAGACAAAGACCTTAACTGGTGCTCACGTACCAGGCATTCCTCACGTCTATTAATTCATTTAAACCTTACTATAACCCTGTTTGTTCTCCAGGACTTCTATACCTGGGCTCTAACAGTGTCTAATTTCTTTAGCAGACCTGTCTTCCTGGAATACCAATTTCATTATATGATGGGAACTTTAAAGGTGTCTGGATTCGCTACATGTGTCCCTATCAGTTGATGTATGTGAGAGGAAAAGATGATGGGTGTTCCCTACTGGGGCAAAGAAAGATTTACAAGGCCCTGAAAATTAAAAATTCTAGCCTCATCCAAAATCTCTCACAGAATCTAGTCTCAACTCAGCAACCAAACATTAACAACTATACAACCTAGCCCCATCCCGCTCATTCAATCTTATCTCCAGTCAACAAAAGCCCTCCAGAGTGGTTAAACAGGTCTCTTCATTGTTCCTGGAGTAAATAATGGTAATTATTATTATTATTATTTATATTATTTATAATAATGATATTATATATTATTATAAATAATATAAATTATTATTAATATTAGACCTTATTCATACAGTTCCCCTCTGCCTCAAAAATCTGAGCACACTTCACCTCCATCACGCCCAGACTAAACTAATCTCCCCTCTAAACTGTGATAAGACAGCTGTCTTACCCCACTCACTGGGGTCTATAATGATATATTCACCATCCGGCAAATGCCAATCACAACCCCAACCAGGCCCTGAGCAACTGGAAGGCAAGCACTGAGTCCCTCATTTCTCACCTTCCCCGTGAGTGGCACATGCCTCTACAAAGAACACGCACTTATGTGGCAAATGGAACAGTAAATGAGTTACAGTGTAGCTGAAATGACATGTAAATACCCTAATTCAGCCAACCGTATTTCCCTAACCAGGAAACACCTCAAGGTAACAGGAGCAGTATCAATAGTTTCAGAGCAGTGTTATCACTGCACCCTCCAAGTCATTATCTTCTTTACTCCTCAAAACTCTCCAGTGAAGTACCACTACTATACCTTTAAGTCAGCTGAGGTTTAAAGAAGTCGAGGGTTTTTACTCAGGATCACACAACTACTATACGGCAAAGCTGGAACCAGAGACCAGGCCGCTAGTCCAGCGCTCTTTCCAATGGTCTAATTCCCCTTTTATCTCTTCTCCGTCCTTATCACCTAAGGAAGAGTTAAATAACTAAGAGGGGAAAGGAATCGGGTGAGAATACTTGGTAACAACAGATGTGGTAAATTAATGACTTGAACATTTGTCTGAAATGGCTTTTTTTTTCTTTGACTCACCAAGGGTAATGACGATTTACAAGGCTGCATTTAAACCTCATGATCTTGCTGTACTGTGAAATAAAAATTTCCACCCAAACTTAAAACCAGTATCTTTCCGGCCTCCAGAGCTGGACATCACCTGCTCCACCCCACCTCCTCTACACTTACAAAATCTTAGCTTAAGGCTGTTTCTTACCAAGAATAATTAAGGAAGCAAGCAACCTTCCGAGGTTGCTTAACCATCAAAGCAAACTGGCAGTCCTTGCTAAACGTTATAAACCATTAGTTTCCCCACACTTCACTGTTTCCATGTTATTTGCTGGATATTCCGATTTAGCACCGAATCACAAAGAACCTCAGTTCAGGGCAGTCTCAGCTCATGAATGGCCGCATTGTTGAGTACTCTCCCTTCACGCTGAAAGTCAGAAATGGAAAGACGTGGAGATGGACCCAAACCTGGGCTCACTGCACTGGCAAAGCCAAGAAAAACCAGGAAACGTACCAAAGACGCCTGCCTCTGCCTCCTCCGCAGACCTTCAGGCCACTGGAGGGGGATGCGGGCAGCTCCCCCTCGAGGGATGCAGGTTTCAGCAACCGCCAGCTCACTGCCGAAAGAGCGTCCTCAAGGTCTCCTCTGAGGCGAGGAGCTGGAGAAGGGGGAGTTCTTCCCACGGACCCTGGATCGGACCCCCGCCCCCGCCGCGCCACTCCACCCGGCACAACCCACCGCCCCAGGTGGAAGGCGCCGCGGCCTCGGGTACCACCCCCAATTCTCCAGGGAGGATACAGAGGAGACGGAAGGGAGGTAGCGGCTACGAAATAAGCTGCAGCCGGAGCCTCCCAGAGCCTCCTCCGCACCTCTACTCCGACTCACCCAGTTCTGCGCGTTATTGCTCAGCTTGACTTTCTTGCACAGGCTACCGGGAACCTCCATGGCTGCTCAGCGCGCGGGTGCCCGCGTTCTCAGCGCCCAGTGAGTAGTCGGAGGACTGGAGGCCGGCGTGGGCGGGACGGGAGGGCGGGGTCTCCTCGCGACCGGGCTGGCACGCGCTGTCGTAGGCACGCGCTCGTGCTCGCGGCTCCGACTGAGCGGCGCCTCGGCCCCGCCTCCTAAATGGGTCCGGGACAGAGGTGTGTGTGGGGTGGGGCGAAGCACCGGACGAGAACCGGACGCAGGGGGTGGGAGCTGGCTTTCAGGGCGCGCACCGACGCGAGCGCGCACGACGCTCCTCCCTCTTGATTCTGAAGTAGAGGCGGGGCCTGAGAAGGTAGTCGTGGAACTTCCAGGGTCCCTCCCCCGCTCGCCGCCTTGCGCTGCGCATGCGCAGAGGCTGGAAACGCGTCCCAGGCCTCGGCCCGGAAGGACAAGGAAGATACTAGCTCCCCACCTCTTTGCGGGTTTGGGTGTGTGCTGCTGTTTACTAGATGGCAGAAGACATTGAGGTGGTCTCCCGGCCCTCTGGTTTTTACTCCGTAAACCCGTCCACCAGTTTCCTATCCTCCATATCTGTGCCCTCCTCTCCCTGGCCACATTTAAAAAGGAATTTTCCAGCTTCGCGGAGAGAAGATGTGCTAAACAGCTCATTCTCCACACGTTCCACTTAGCTTTAAAATTCTGCTCAACGCACAGTTTCAAAAAAAAAAAAGTCAGTACCCCATCCCGGGACATCAGTAATTAATGTCTCTCAGGTTTTAGTGGTTATCTGCAAGGTGCCTCCTTCCCCACTTGCAGATGTCTCTTCAGGAGATTTCTGTCGGATACTTCTCACCCGGTAAGCCAGAAAAAGACCTCTATTTTATTAGCTTCTCAGGAAATCCTTAGAGGAATGAAATCCAGGCTGCAGGAGGGCCCTTGGTTACCACAGAGTAGAATGTCCATGTGTGAAGGACATTTTCAAATTCACCGAAGTATACCACAGCTACTTCACCACAGCTACTTCACGGGAGGATGGGCTGGGGATGGAGGGGAGCCTGCTCTAGGAGTTATCTCCCCTTCCACCCCCAGTACCCTAAGGGACTTTCCATAGCTTGTCCCTGGCACCAAGATAGTTGTTTGAAGTGCTTCTCCTCCATAACCCAAAGCCCTACCCTACAAATACACACCAATCCCAAAGACCTGACATTACTGCCTCTTTGCTGGAGGACAAGAGGGAATGAAAAATGCCCACCAAACTAAGAAGGTATCTCGAGACTGAGAAAATGAAGCAGGTGGCTCCATGTAATCAATGGATCCGTTTATTATACAGTAACTTACAGGGTGAGATCATGGAGGACTGTGATCCAGAAGCATTTACAGCTGCATCCGCACTGCTGAGGGGACATTGGGACAGTTGTATAGCTAACCTAGGGTATTGGAGTAGTGCTTAGAAACAGGAAGTGCATTCCTAAGTCAAGGTTTATGGATGGGTAAGTAGTCTCCTGGGCACTGGGAATATGTCAACAAAGGTCTTCATCATTGTCTGGGGACTAAGATAGCATAGAAGCCACTGGGTCCTAATGATTATTAAACAATATCTATTAACTTCAAAGCCCTTGACGACAAGAGAAGTGATTTACTGCAGAGTACAGTCCTGGGTAGGGCCAGTGGAAGGACAGGAGGAACTTCTACAGGCCCAAGTTGCCATCAGTTATGCTGACAGTCATACATTCTTTTTTTTTTTTTTTAATTTTTATTTTTGGCTGCATTGGGTCTTCGTTGCTGCGCATGGGCTTTCTCTAGTTGTGGCGAGCGGGGGCTACTCTTTGTTAAGGTGCACGGGCTTCTCATTGTGGTGGCTTCTCTTGTTGCGGAACATGGGCTCTAGGTGCGCGGGCTTCAGTAGTTGTGGCTCACGGGCTCTAGAACACAGGCTTCAGTAGTTGTGATGCACGGGCTTAGTTGTTCTGCGGCATGTGGGATCTTCCCGGACCAGGGCTCAAACCCGTGTCCCCTGCGTTGGCAGGTGGATTCTTAACCACTACACCGCTAAGGAAGTCCCAACAGTCATACATTCTTAATAGCTAGCAACTCAGTTCCCTGTTTATTTACCCCACTGCTACTGTGTTAATATTAGGCCTTTCCTATATCCAGGATGAATCACAACTAATCCCCGTATCTGGGCATCCTGTGCATCTGCTGCCCACACACTCCATTCTTAACATTGCTGTCAGAGTGTTATTTCTAAAACTTCAATCTTGTTACTTGACCTCAAACTGTCAATGGTTTCCTTGTAGCTTTTTCTCTGGGGACTCTTCATTTGCAGTCTGTATATAGAACTTAATTTCAGTATATTTCTGAATTCTGCCAATAACGGAATGAGCTTAGAAGAGGATCCAAAGCTTCAAATGAAAACACAGCACCACATTTGGAATCAGCCATTTCTCTAAGGAGTCCCGGGAGTCCTGGTTTTCAGAAGGGAGTGGTATTTAGATATCACAATCTGGGCTTCTAAAACTGTTTAGTGCTTCTGAGTCAGTCCATATTTCTGGACTTTTTCAGTGAAAGACTTTTTTCAGGTAAAATATATCATAAGTTTACCTTGATACTATCAATTCAAATGTATTATTTCAGACATCATTCATGCAAATGAGCCTGAAACATCCTGTCAAATCCAAAACAAGAAATTATCAAAAACCACTAGGATTATGTCAAAAGGACTCAGAAGCCAAACTGAAGCTTTCCCCTGTCAAAATTACACAATTAGAGCACTACAGGGATAATATCTATAAGGTATTGAAGCAAATCAAATATGTTTAAATCTAAATGTTCATAATGATGACAATTTAAAAAGAACTAATTGTCACACTTGGAGGATGCTAACAAACCAGCTCATTGTTTTGAAAACTTATAAATAAAAGGAAAGAATTAAGCATTTACTCTGGCTGCCATCACTAACTGTAAGTCAGGTAATGAAAGAGCTGATTGTAAGGAACGGCACCAAAAACGCAGGAGAGCTTAAACAAGCTTTATTTGGGTACGCTCCCGGGCGAGGTTCACTGATCCGAGAGAAAGGGGCCAGAAAAGTCGGGCCCGGGCGAGGGTTTAGGCAGAATTTATAGGGGAAGAAGGGAAAGGGGTGTGGTGAATCCGGGAGGGCGCTGGGTATTCCTTATTTGGTGGTCTCTTCGGGTATCGTGGGGGACCGTTAGTCCCGCCCCTCGAAAGGCAGGAAGGCTGGGCCGGGTGGAAAGTCCCCAGGTCAGTTCCTGGAACTGGGTGGTCCGGAAAGTCTCCAGGTCAGTTTCAACCTGTGAGTCTGATTGCGTTCCCCTGCCTCGGGCCAGTTGGCCTTACACTGATGAGAGGAAGTTTTTCTTTGTAGACATACAGCTAATAAATTAGGAAGGAAAGGTAGATTTTATAATGTCACCATTTTACAACTTTAAATGAAATAAATGGATCAAGACAATGGTCCTCAATGGCTGCTAAATCATGAAAATAAAGAACATTAGAACTTTCCTGCTTCCTGATGAAGTATTAATGCCCCCCAAAAAGTTAAAACTGATCTTAAGTCTTCAGGTTTCATTATCAATTTATAGCTAATGCAGAGGAAAGAGGAAGATGTAAAATCACCATAAATGCAATCAGTCAAGTCCAAACTGTGAAAAACTACATCATAAATGACCCGACTCTTCAATAATTCAATTATAGGAAAAACTAAACAAGAACTAAAGATTATGAGAACTTATGAGAACTATCAAGCAGTTGAAATACATGAACTTATCTGAACACTGCTTCAAACAAAAAAATATTTTTAAATACAGGAAATTTAGAGAGTCCCTAGACTCTTGATATTAAAGACATTCTTTTGGCATTATAATAGCATTGTTATTATATCTTTAAAGGAGTAATTTTAGAGATCGGTATTGAAAGATTTACCAATGAAATGGCAATGCCATTGGTATTCAGGAAACAAAATTCATCTCCTGGAAATTAAAAACAAGATAGCAGGAGTGGAAGAAAAGGTGAAGATATCTTTCAGAATGCAGAGCAAAAACCCCAAAAGATGAGAAATAGAGGAGAATTTTTAAAAAGAAAGAACAGTCTAGGAAATTTAAGATTCAAATATTAAGAGTTCCAAACAGAGAAAACCCACCAGAGGAAATAACCAAGGAAATTATTCAACAAAATTTCCTATAACTGAAGGATTTTAGACATTTGTTGAATGTCCAGCTTAACAGATAAAAATCAAAGCACAGCACTATGAAATTTCCAAACCGTGTTCCCCAGTGTTCTGAAACTGTTTGGAAATCCTACAAGCTTCCAAGGAGAAGATGGAGCGTTCACAAAGAAAGAATCAGGAGTATACATGAATTGAAGCTATCAAGAAACACACCAAGAGCTAGAAGACAAATGGAACAATAGCTTCAGAGCTCTAATAAAAAGGTATTTCCGCAAAAGAAAAAAAAAGGGAAAAAGAAAAATATTTCCAATTTAGAATCTAGAATTATCGTACACCCTCTCTTAAAGAAATATTAGAGGATATGATTCACCTAAATAGGAAGAGAAAAACATGGCATCCAGAGAATAGGAGTTCCCACACAGGAAACAACTGGAGGGAATTCTAGTGAACGGAGATCCCAGGATGACGGCAGTGTACCAGGTCTAGAAGATAATCATTCAGAAGCCTCTCCAAGAAGTCAGGAAGCCCTTGGAGAGCCCTGTTTAGGAAGATGAAATTGATAGAGCATTTGACGGGAATGACCATACTGAAAATAATTTAGATAGGTGACAGAGTTTGGGATTAAATTAGTGATAACTACTTAGAAAACTAAGTCATCAAAAAGGATACATTGGGACTTCCCTAGTGGCACAGCGGATAAACTCCACACTCCCAATGCAGGGCGCCTGGGTTCGATCCCTGGTCAGGGAACTAGATCCCACATGCATGCCGCAACTAAGAGTTGGCATGCCACAACTAAGAAGCCTGCAAACTGCAACTAAGGAGCCCGACTACCGCAACTAAGGAGCCCACATACTGCAACAAAGGAGCCCGCCTGCTGTAACTAAGACCCCATGCAACCAAGACCCCATGCAACCAAATAAATAAACAAATATTTTTCTTTAAAAAAAGGATATATTTATCGCACCCTTTCTGTACAAACTGTATTTCAGGGTAATCAAATAGTTGATAAGGGAAAGCTCAGACTGATAGAATTTTAGCTAATAAATGCAGAAGGAATGTTGGCATTTAAAAATCACCATTTTAAACAACTGACGAGGGAATTCCCTGGCGGTCCAGGGGTTAGGACTTGGAGCTTCCACTGCAGGGGTCACGGGTTCGATCCCTGGTTTGGGAAATGAGATCCCGCGCTGTGTGGCACGGCCAAAAATACACCTGAGGGGGTAATTGATATAGGCAATAACCATTAGCGACTGATAAAAGTATTAGGTGAAAGGTAGTGTGATGGCTAATTTTGTGTCAACTTGACTGGGTCATGGGGTGACCAGATATTGGTTAAACATTATTCTGGGTGTGTCTGTGTTTCTGGATGAGATTAACATTTGAATCAGTAGACTGAGTAGCTTGCCCCTCTAATGTGGTGGTCTTCATCCAATCAGCTGAAGGTCTGAGTAGAGCAAAAAAGATGACTCTTCCACAAGTAAGAGGGAGCTCCTCCTACCTTACTTCCTGGAGCTGAGGCATTGGTCTTTTCCTGCCTTCAGACCTGAACTGAAATGTTGGCTCCTGGGTCTCCAGCTTGCTGACTGCAGATCTTAGGACTTCTCAGCATCCACGATCACATGAGCCAATTCCTATCTATCTGTTTATCTATCCTATTGGTTCTGTTTCTCTAGAGAACCCTGACTAATACAGGTAGGAAAGGAAATTTTATAATGGACACATCAGGCTGACACCACCTGCGTCCACTTGTTAATCTTAGCATCTCTAAAACTGGGACAGCAGATATCTTGTACCTTAAAATGTGAAGTAACAGGGAATACTCAGCACTATTGTTTTAGTTTGGGTTGTTGAAGAAGCAGGCATGGAAAGAAGGATTCGAGTACAAGTCATTTATTTGGGAGGTGATCCCAGGAAACACCATTAGTGGAACAAGAAGGAAGTCAATAAAGAGTGTGCTATCGGGCTACCCTGGTGGCGCAGTGGTTGAGAGTCCACCTGCCGATGCAGGGGACGCGGGTTCGTGCCCCGGTCCGGGAAGAACCCACATGCCGCGGAGCAGCTGGGCCCGTGAGCCATGGCCGCTGAGCCTGCGCGTCCAGAGCCTGTGCTCCGCAACGGGAGAGGCCACAACAGTGAGAGGCCCGCGTACCGCCAAAAAAAAAAAAAAAAAAAAGAGTGTGCTATCAAGCAGCCATGGTGGGTAACTGGAGCTAAATCCCACCAGGGAACTCTGAGAAACAGTGTAGAGCGTGTCCTTCAGAATATCTCACCTGAGGGAGAGAACTAGGGCATTGATACAACTCCCTTCAGTCATTATTCAAGGACTACTCCCAGGGAGTGTTCATTCTCTGGTACTTTTGGATTACAATGCACATCTATAGAGAGGGCACTAGTCCTAAAGAAAGCCCTCATGCAAAGAGATGGCAGTAAGGGCAAAGTGGATGTGGATGGGCACCAGAAGTGTTTGCCAGAGCTGCTAATGAAGTATTCTTTTTTTTAAAAAAAAGCATATTTCTATACTATTTCTTTTTTATGTAAGAGTACTTTTTTTTAAGATGAGAAAAGGCAAAGAATTTTTCAAAGAAAACCACACAAGCCCACTTAAAAAAAAAGAAAAGAAAATAAACTGTCTCCAGAGGAAAAATATCATGCTGGAAAGGAGGGCTAATAATAGTTTTACTACATGGCTCTGCTCTAAATCACACATATTTAGTCATAATAATGTAAACTATGAATATAAACATTAACAAAATTGCAGTATGACTAGCTGGAGAGTTTGAGGGGATACAATGAGTGTGTCTGTGTTGGTGTGTGTGTTTGTGTGATGATGATAATAGGAGAGGAAACAGATAAATCCTCATTTTCCATAGTGAGAGAACAAGAGATATTGTCTAAAACATAAAGACCAAGAATAGCAATACACCCATTGTTTCAAGATGTGGAGATATATACCAAGGGAATTTGCTAAAAGACTTAAGAGTAGTTGCCTCCAGGGAAGGAAAATTGCTCTCTGTTTTAAAATTCCTTATTGAATTACTTGACTCTAAACTATTTGGATATTATCATTTTGACACACATACAAAAAAACTTTTTTTGGAAAGAGTGAATTAGAAGTCAAATGAAGTTATCATGTGAGAACAACCCTGAAGATGTTTGGCTTGAAAAAAGGAGCAGAGATATGGGACATCGTTGAAGGATAATACAGAATCAAGATAGGATAGTTTAAAAAGAAAGGAGAAAAACTAGAGTAAATTGTATGCTGATGAGAATGATCCAACAGAGAGAGAGGGTAACTGATGGATGGAGGTCCTTGCGGCTGAGAATCCAGAGAATAAGTAAAGACAGGCCTTTAATGCGCAGTAAGTAATTCCTGCAAAATAAAGTAAAAGGAGAGGACGTGCACAGATGCCAGTCCATTTGTAGAGGTAGTGGAATGATGAGGGAATTTCCACTGAAGGTTTTTATTTTCTCATTTAGTACGAAGCAAGCCCATTAGTGAGAGAGGACCATACTTTGAGAACTATTGCTGTAAATAATGGATGGGCATTCCTAAATATCTATAACTAAGTAATTAACCTTAGGCATTAAGATTTCTCTCGTAATTTAACTGTATATTTCAAACATCATAAAAATTGAAAAGAAAAAATTAAATATTTTAAGCTAAACTGAGGAGCTATAAAAATTAGGAAACCCAGAGCAACGTGTATTTTAACCCTTTGGGTACACAGGTATTCTCAGTAAGAGAATAATAGGTAAGTAAGCTTGGTAATATTGTAAGTCATTTACCTTGGTACTATTGGAGCATCAGTCTCAGAAGTTCACCTGGGAGAATTAAAAAGATGCCACACAAGCCAGAGATAAATGGTCATTAGGATCTCATTCACCTCCGTACTCCCTCATTAAATCGTCACCAGCTGAGAAACTGGTGTGATGGTTTGGAAGCAGTCACGGATATTTGGTTTCCACCTGGGAGGAATCACCATAGATTCAGGAAAGTTCCCCTCAAGTCTCTGGGACTTGCCAGATGATTTCTAAGTCAGTCTGTAGAGAAAATGACCCCTCTAGTCAAGGTGGTTCCATTTTCTCCACATTTTATGTGTGAAGATATATGAAGATACGTAAAGGCATATCTTCTCCACTAGGGGGATTTGACTGAATAAAGAAAGGACTGAAAGAATCCTTGAAATATCACTCAATTTCATCTGAAGCATTTCCTTCTGGTTAACATTGTCTTTTTTTCCTTAGAAAAACCCCCCAGATAGTGAATTGCATAAGACCAGTTACTAAAAAAAAAAGATTATATTTTAAAATTATGGCTCATTCAAAATTCAAAGGAGATCTTCAGAGTGACTGGAAATAACTTGCTAGAAATCTACGTTTTCTACTTTGCCCATATGACCTTGGGGAAATCACATAACTTGTGGCGGGGGCAGTTGGATACATTTATCTCAAAGGACTCTTCCTCTAAAATTATTTTAGGTTCTTAATTTGTGTCATCTATACATGTAAATAATAATTTAATCAAAACCACAAACTGTCTTTAAGTACCTTACTATATGTAAAGCACTGTGTTAATAATTTCTGTGTTAAAGTAGCTAAGTAGTAAGTAAAAGGATACATCACCAAACACAGCACATATTTTTCTCCCTACATTCTTTCACCGTAATTATTGAGATTCATCCATGTTGCTCTGTGTATCAATAGTTCATTCCATTTTATTGATGGTTAATATTTCATTGTATGTTGTTATGACTTGATCAAATCACATTTGTGAAGTGGAGCATAGGGTGCTGGATGGTGAGCTGTGGCTCCACTACCGACAAGAGAAATTGAGGCTGATTAAAGGAGCTCCAGAGACGGGCGCGAGCTGTGGCTAACAGTGCGGACCCCAGGGACGGGCATGAGACGCTAAGGCTGCTGCTGCCGCCACCAAGAAGCCTGTGTGCGAGCACAGGTCACCCTCCACACCTCCCTTCCGGGGAGCCTGTGCAGCCCGCCACTGCCAGGGTCCCGGGATCCAGGGACAACTTCCCCGGGAGAACACACGGCGCGCCTCAGGCTGGTGCAACATCACGTTGGCCTCTGCCGCAGCAGGCTCGCCCCGCACTCCATGCCCCTCCCTCCCCCCCAGCCTGAGTGAGCCAGAGCCCCCCAATCAGCGCTCCTTTAACCCCGTCCTGTCAGAGCGAAGAACAGACGCCCTCCGGCGACCTACACGCAGAGGCGGGGCCAAATCCAAAGCTGAGTCCCTGGGAGCTGTGAGAACAAAGAAGAGAAAGGGAAATCTCTCCCGGCAGCCTCAGAAGCAGCGGATTAAAGCTCCACAATCAACTTGATGTCCCCTGCATCTGTGAATACATGAATAGACAACGAATCATCCCAAATTAAGGAGGTGGACTTTGAGAGCAAGATTTGTGATTTTTGCCCCTTTTCCTCTTTTTGTGAGTGTGTATGTGTATGCTTCTGTGTGAGGTTTTGTCTGTATAGCTTTGCTTTCACCATTTGTCCTAGGATTCTATCCGTCCGTTTTTCTTTTAATTTTTTAAAAAATTTTTTTCTCAAAAATAATTTTTTATTTTAATAACTTTATTTTCTTTTATCTTTATTTTCTTTTATCCTCTTTCTTTCTACTTTTTCTCCCTTTTATTCTGAGCCGTGTGGATGAAAGGCTCTTAGTGCTGCAGCCAGGACTCAGTGCTGTGCCTCTGAGGTGGGAGAGCCAACTTCAGGACACTGGTCCACAAGAGACCTCCCAGCTCCACATAATATCAAACGGCGAAAATCTCCCAGAGATCTGCATCTCAATACCAGCACCCAGCTTCACTCAACGACCAGCAAACTACAAGGCTGTACACCCTATGCCAAACAACTAGTAAGACAGGAACACAACCCCACCCATTAGCAGACAGGCTGCCTAAAATCATAATAAGTCCACAGACACCCCAAAACACACCACCAGACGTGGACCTGCCCACCAGAAAGACAAGATCCAGCCTCATCCACCAGAACACAGGCACTAGTCTCCTCCACTAGGAAGCCTACACAACCCACTAAACCAACTTTAGCCACTGGGGACAGACACCAAAAACAAAGGGAACTACGAACCTGCAGCCTGCAAACCCCAAACACAGTAAGATAAGCAAAATGAGAAGACAGAAAAACACACAGCAGATGAAGGAGCAAGATAAAAACCCACCAAACCTAACAAATGAAGAGGAAATAGGCAGTCTACCTGAAAAAGAATTCAGAATAATGATAGTAAAGATGATCCAAAATCTTGGAGATAGAATAGAGAAAATGCAAGAAACATTTAACAAGGACCTAGAAGAACTAAAGATGAAACAAGCAATGATGAACAACACAATAAATGAAATTAAAAATACTCTAGATGGGATCAATAGCAGAATAACTGAGGCAGAAGAAGGGATAAGTGACCTGGAAGATAAAATAGTGGAAATAACTACTGCAGAGCAGAATAAAGAAAAAAGAATGAAAAGAACTGAGGACAGTCTTAGAGACCTCTGGGACAACATTAAACACACCAACATTCGAATTATAGGGGTTCCAGAAGAAGAAGAGAAAAAGAAAGGGACTGAGAAAATATTTGAAGAGATTATAGTTGAAAACTTCCCTAATATGGGAAAGGAAATAGTTAATCAAGTCCAGGAAGCACAGAGAGTCCCATACAGGATAAATCCACGGAGAAACATGCCAAGACACATATTAATCAAACTGTCAATAATTAAATACAAAGAAAACATATTAAAAGTAGCAAGGGAAAAACAACAAATAACACACAAGGGAATCCCCATAAGGTTAACAGCTGATCTTTCAGCAGAAACTCTGCAAGCCAGAAGGGACTGGCAGGACATATTTAAAGTGATGAAGGAGAAAAACCTACAACCAAGATTACTCTACCCAGCAAGGATCTCATTCAGATTTGATGGAGAAATTAAAACCTTTACAGACAAGCAAAAGCTGAGAGAGTTCAGCACCACCAAACCAGCTTTACAACAAATGCTAAAGGATCTTCTCTAGGCAAGAAACACAAGAGAAGGAAAAGACCTACAATAACAAACCCAGGGGCTTCCCTGGTGGCGCAGTGGTTGAGGGTCCGCCTGCTGATGCAGGGGACACGGGTTCGTGCCCCGGTCTGGGAAGATTCCACATGCCGCGGAGCAGCTGGGGCCCGTGAGCCATGGCCGCTGAGCCTGCGCGTCCGGAGCCTGTGTTCCGCAACGGGAGAGGCCACAACAATAAGAGACTCACGTATTGCAAAAAAAAAAAAAAAAAAAAAAA